>NC_056718.1:9274258-9494258 GCF_018831695.1 Puntigrus tetrazona
TAGAATGACTCTCCAACTCCCCCAGAATGAAGAAGTTGAGTTTTACCGTTTTTAAATCCATTGAGCCGATCTCCGGGTCTGACGATAGCACTCTTAGCCTAGCTTAGCATAGCTCACAGAATCCAATCAGACGAGTAGCATCGCCTTCGAAAACGACCAAAGAGTTTACTACTTTTTTTCCCCCTCACTTAGAAACTTTACTGTTCTGTAGATATATTGTGTACTAAGATGAGCCCAAAACGACAAGGTGCTATGTTGTAGCCCTATATGATTAGGAACTGGTCTAATTGGATTGAGCGATCTATGCTAAAAGTGCTACGGATTCAATAATGGTAAAACTCAACTTTGAAGAAAGAATGAATTACCGTAAATTCTGGACTATAAAGCGCACCTGCATATAAGCCGCATCCGCTCGATTTAAAAAAAAATAAATAAATAAATAAACAAGCCGCACCTGCATACAAGCCGCATCCGCTCTATTTAAAAAAGTTTTGCTCTTCCCGCTGCCTCCTCCAGCGTCTCACCATAGACTCATTGACGCTAAGCTTCCGAGCAGCAGCGCGGTTTCATTCTTGCATAGCGAGATCAATGGCCTTCAACTTAAAACTTGCATCATACGAACTTCTTCGTGTGGTTTCCATGATGAATGGGTGAGGATTTGAAAAGAGAGTTTGACAGGATTGGTAATTTGTCGTCCTTCTATCCGCTTCTACCGACTTATATCTGCTAAAGAGGAACTAGCGTATTCTTCTTCGCATTTATTTTGTCTTAGTTTTGATTCTAATTCCGGTTAGAGCGCCCCTAGCGGTGGGGAAAAATCTGCAGAATAGCCGCACCGTTGTATAAGCCGCATGGTTCAAAACCTATGAAAAAAGTAGCGGCTTATAGTCCAGAATTTACGGTAATTGGAGTGTTCCTTTAAAAGGAAATGCATACAGATAACAGTGAAAGAGTACTGGTTTAGGATTAGAGCATTTTTAATCATGACTAGATTTAATCATTTAAAGCTTTCTATAGACTGACATTATGAATATAGGCCTATACAAGTAAAGAAGAGAATGACAACCTGCAGTGAACGCTAAAACTGTCTGCGGTTTATAACTGTGCTCTTGCAAGCGGTTTCAATAGCTCACGTTTAGCTCTTTACTTCTGTTCATTGCATTTAGCTTTACATTTGGTTGAGGTTTTGTTCATTTGTGAAGAAGAGTATCACAATGAAGATGTGCAAGAATCCAACTTGTTATTTTCTGCAATGATGCAAATGAAATGAAATATGCTACGTTTTTTTGTCAAAGAAATAGGATGATGCAAATTTTTTGGTAGCCTACAAAATTACATAATCACTGCCACACCCTGTTGTCATGACAACCAACTGGCCTTTTGGTTTCGGGCCAGTATGTTTAGGGCAGGTTCAATCGAAACACCTCATTCACCGCTCAGACAATCCTAATGGCGTCCTTCATCATTTTTAATAAGACTAATATGAACTATATTAAAATCAAATAATAAAACAGTAAAAGTTCCCAGCAGCACAGACTCTCTTGGCTTTTGTACTCACCCAGTTTCTTTGAATACGTGTCTAGTTTATAAGCAGCCTGTTCCAGAGCCGTAACCTGCTCCTCGATCTGGTTAATCTGATCCAGATAAGGCTGCAAGCTGGCGTCTAAAAGTCAAAAAAATAAACAGAACGAAAGCATTTTAATGTCTCTCCTACTTCACGATCAGCGAATCACAACACAAACATGTCCAATGTCATGTTAAACACTCATGAGCCTGCTTTCAGCATGAAGACAACCTTGAGGCGTAAAGCTTAAACCCGTCACAGTATCAGAACAAGCACTGGTTGATTTTATGCACTGCTGCCCCATTGCTCACATTTCTGATTGAGATCCTGTAGATTTCGGCTGATGTTGATGGATATGTCCTTCATCTCCATGTACTTCAGACTGGTGAGCTTGTTCATGTTCTCCAGGAGTTTGTAATCCTCACAGGTTGCTGAGTAAACAGAACAAACATTATACATTAGATGGATGTATGGATAGAAGATAGATGGATGTATGGATAGAAGATAGATGGATGTATGGATAGATGATTGATGGATGTATGGATAGATGATTGATGGATGTATGGATAGATGATTGATGGATGTATGGATAGATGATTGATGGCTGTATGGATAGATGATGGCTGTATGGATAGATGATGGCTGTATGGATAGATGATGGCTGTATGGATAGATGATGGCTGTATGGATAGATGATGGCTGTATGGATAGATGATGGCTGTATGGATAGATGATGGCTGTATGGATAGATGATGGCTGTATGGATAGATGATGGCTGTATGGATAGATGATGGCTGTATGGATAGATGATGGCTGTATGGATAGATGATGGCTGTATGGATAGATAGATGATGGATGGATGGATGGATAGATAGAAGGTAGATGATAGATAGATAGATAGATGATGGATGGATAGAAGGTAGATGATAGATAGATGATGGATGATAGATAAATAGATGATGGATGGACGGATGGATGGACGGATAGAAGATAGATAGAAGTATAGATAGATGGATGGATAGACAGATGATGATGGATGGATGGATAGACGGATGGATGGATAGACAAATAGATGATGGATGGACAGATGGACAAATAGATGATGGATGGACGATAGAAGATAGATGATAGATAGAAGTATAGATAGATGGATGGATAGACAGATGATGGACGGATGGATGGATGGATGGATGGATAGATGGATAGACAGATGGATGGATGGATAGACAGATGGATGGATGGATGGATAGATAAATAGATGATGGATGGAACGGATGGACGATAGAAGATAGATGATAGATAGAAGTATAGATAGATGGATGGATAGACAGATGATGGATGGATGGATGGATGGATGGACGGATGGATGGATGGATGGATGGATGGATATATGGATGGATGGATATATGGATGGATGGATATATAGATGGATGGATATATAGATGGATGGATATAGATGGATATATAGATGGATGGATATATGGATGGATGGATATATGGATGGATGGATATATGGATGGATGGATGGATATATAGATGGATGATGGATGGATGGATAGATATATAGATGATGGATGGATGGATGGATAGATATATAGATGGATGGATGGATGGATGGATGGATAGATGGATGGATAGATGTATAGATAGATGGATGGATAGATGTATAGATAGATGGATGGATGGATAGATGTATAGATAGATGGATGGATGGATAGATGTATAGATAGATGGATGGATGGATAGATGTATAGATAGATGGATGGATGGATAGATGTATAGATAGATGGATGGATGGATAGATGTATAGATAGATGGAAGGATGGATAGATGTATAGATAGATGGATGGATGGATAGATGTATAGATAGATGGATGGATGGATAGATGTATAGATAGATGGAAGGATGGATAGATGTATAGATAGATGGATGGATGGATAGATGTATAGATAGATGGATGGATGGATGGATGGATGGATGTATAGATAGATAGATGGATGGATGGATGTACAGATAGATGTATAGATAGATGGATGGATGTATAGATAGATGGATGGATGTATAGATAGATGGATGGATGTATAGATAGATGGATGGATGTATAGATAGATGGATGGATGGATGGATAGATGGATGGATGTATAGATAGATGGATGGATGTATGGATGGATTTATTAATTGTTCTTTCATCATTACCTGTGAGCTCTCCCTGTAAGAAAACTGCCATTTTGTCAAACATGTCTCTGCAGAGCTCATTGATATCAGGTTCTGCAGGTTCAGTGGCCTCCTCTGCCGTCTCCACTCCTCCGTCATCTGTTATACACAGCAGACTTTTAGTGTACAGAAAACTAGCGAGCAGCCTACCTAGGCTCCAGTTCAAACACTAAACCTATTTGATGCCCGGGTAGAAAGCTCAATGGGTACAAAGCTAAATTTTCAGACATAGACACAGTCTAGTTGCAAATGCATACAACCGCAGCGTTATCTTTGGAAAGAGAACAAGTCAAACACCCCGAACCAGGCCGCATTAACAAACACGACGTTCAGGAAGCTAAGACGGTCGTTACGGATGAAGTCGCAGTGACTCGCACACAGGCTGCTCTGTTTACAGGCGCGGCTTACTGTTATTACTGGGTCTTTTGGCCTTTTGGTTCTCCGCTGCGTCGTTCGCGGCCGCGTCTCTCCTGCGCTCGGTCTCGGCGGAGAGGTTGAGGTCGCTCGGAGGAACCGGTGCTTTACTGATGCTCTCCATCGCCGCGGCCTCGTCCCCCGTAGCTGCCATTTTCAGCTCACATGATCACATGACTAGAACCAGATTCACGTGACTCCTCGTTTCGGTCTTTTATATGTACTGATATATAACCGAATCGTTTTAAAAAAAAATCTGGTTATGTAAGCGAAACTGATATAAGACTTTTTTTGAAGCGTTACGAGAATATGTTGAAAATGAAAGTACTCAGTCAGATTTAATACTCGTGCTTTTGTATGTAATATTCGTTTTGGCATGTCTTGCAGACACAGTTCTTAACTACGAGCTGTGAAATCTCATCAAGGGTTATAATTAATAAAGTATAGGTCAAAAAACACATGTTTCATATACAGATATGGGTGGGGCCGCGTGACAACTCTGCCAATTTAAAAAGAGTGAAGCAAAGAACAATGAGCTTCTTTAAAGTGTATTTCCGGCCGAGTGTATTTCAAAATATAACACACACGTACATACATATATACATATATACATATACATACACACACACACACACACACACACACACACACACACACACACATATATATATATATATATATATGAGTAGAGATCATTTCAAATTAAATAAATTCAAACTCATTCATCATGTGATTCACAATAAGATGATAAAATACTATTCTATTAACTGTATTATTATTACATATCGAGTCATATTTTACTAATTTATGTGTGTGTGTGTGTGTGTGTGTGTGTGTGTGTGTGTGTGTGTGTGTGTGTGTGTGTGTGTGTGTGTTGTGTTTGATTGATCGGGGATATATGTGTATGTGTGTGTAAATTTGTATACATATGAATATAATATAAAACTAGAAAAAAATATATATACATCATTTTCTGTATTATTAATTTACTTGTATTGCTCTTTTTAAATATCATTATTTTAATATATGTTTTTTTTTCTTCTAATGTTTTAATGTACTAAAGTAGTAGTTTGAATGCGCGTTCTTTATGTGACCTTTATTTTGAAAAGTTTCTCCGTCCACACCCACCTAGCGACCCTTTGGCGTCGCCCGCTTCACAGGCCTGGCGTGGCCCGCTCTCAGCCCGCTGCCCTCCGCCTGTGACGGGAATCCATCGTGACAGGATACCAGCAGCACCACCGACTGTAAACATGGCGGCGTGCACAGCCGGATGCCTGTGCTATGTGCCCCCTTACTGAAGCCCCGATCATCGACACACTTCCACGATGGAGACAGAGGAGGAGCAGCATATGACCACGCTGCTATGCATGGGCTTCCCAGACCCGGTGGCCATCCGGAAAGCCCTGCGCCTGGCCAAAAACGACATCAACGAGGCTGTCGCGCTGCTCACCAACGAAAGCCCGGGACTCGGATACGGCTACGAGCCGATGGAAAGCGGCCCTTCCCCGGGCTCCGGCCTCAGCGGAGACGGCGAGAGCGGCGGGCGCACGGGCACCGGAGGGTTTGATCCTCCGCCCGCGTACCACGACGTCGTGGAAAGCGAGGTATGATTACGAAACGCGCGCATTTGGGATCGTTCGAGGCGGAACCACCGGGGCTGTCAAAAAAACCGGAGGGAAAGGCGGGCGCACGCCTTTACCGCCTCTGCGTTACCTGTTGTGCGTGCAACACCTGACCAGGACGGCGAGATCTTTTCTCTAAACGCTCGGTGCGGGTGCTTTTAGCGGGCTACGGAGGATTTCAGCAGCGGCGGTCGTTCATGTCGGCAGAAGTTGAAGGATCTTGGGGGGGATGGGTGTTGTGTAGATTGCGTTTAAATGCACGACTTGTGAGATTTGACTTTGTTATTATTTGCGCGTTGATAAGAAGGCGATCAGCCAACGGGGTGTTTGTTTTTTTTTTACTCCTGATCAATAATTAAACTGACGTCTGTCTCGCTAACTGTTAAGCAATAGCAGGAAACGTGTGGCTGATGATTTACCTGCAGGGCTGCTGAACCTTCAGGTGTCTTTAGACTCTTTATAGTCTCTGCAGGGAAGCCAGTATTGACCAGCATCAAATTATAAGGACTGAGAGGAGCTGCTGGTTATTAGCCTGTGAATATGAATTCAGTTTTGTGTGCCTGGGGTCTGCTGCCACAGGTCTGTCTGGAGCTATTCTGCTTCGCCTGAGCCTCGAGATCTTCATTCAGCATTTTAAGGACCGAAAAGGTCTTGGATCGAAACCTTGGCGGTTAAAAGTTGCATTGGCTTTCGAAATTGTATTTATTTTTTTCCCCCTCAGTACGTAGAACGTCTTAAACGGTAATGTAAGAATGTTTAAAACCGGTGAATATTGTCAGCGGGGTATGAAAAATTAGTTTTAAGCCGATTTATTTTTTTCAGAGGCCGTTAGCACATGCTCTTGTTTTAAGAATAAATCCTGCCCGCCTTAATTTGTCATAAAACAAGACTTTTTACTCGCTTCCCATGTAAATATGTTATGTTTTTTTTTGCAGCGTGGTCTTAGTGGATGGCAACGAGCCATAAGCTTCAGTTTTGTTCCTCTAATTTAAAGTTACACAGACATGTTGGAAGTCGCAGAAGCTGGGTAGTGTCTGATTTGAGGCCGATGAGTCTGATATGTTGCCCAACTGTTGCAGCGTTTCTCTCTCTGTTTCTCTGGTGGATCCTTTGACCCGTTGGTCAAACACAATCTGAGCCGAGTGCTGCGGTTTTAAATGAGCGCCTGGGTCAGCGCAGTATCAGTGGGACTTCAGCCGTTGTTTTTATCAGCGCTCGAAAGAAGTTTATTGATGCTTTGTTGTAGCCATTTATGTGGGGAAAGCACTTTTTTTAACATTGGGTATAACTAATCAGATGATACGCATGCGTGTTTTGCAAAGAGAGTAGTGTTTTTTGTCACTACGAGGATCTCAGTCGTGTTGCTGAATATATTTTACGATGAAAGCTGTCCGACTTTCAGGTAAGGCCTGGATGACGTGAACCGAAAAGTCACGCCTTTTGTGTTTTTAGGCCGAAAGGTGACGCGCGTCGAATGCAAAGAGCAAATTGTTTGAGCGAAAGTTGGATTCTTAAGAAATGTTCGCGACGTGCCAATCGTATTTACGCCCTGACTCCGAAACTTTACATTTTCAGTGTTTTCACATCCATGGCTTTTTGATAGGAAAGGATGACGGATACTAAAAAAAATGAAATCGGTGTGCGAGGTCGTTTGGTGTTCATGCTGCAGTTTATGGTGACACTGCTTGTAGTGGAAGAAATTCGAAGAAATGCTTCGTTCATCGGATGCAATCTATTTATGGAGTAATCTGTTTTTCTATGTATTCAGTTAATGAATCAGATAAATTGAAGCCTGTGTAAACAGATATAGTCAATGTATCTCTAGGTTATTCTATATGTTATGTGCAAAAAGGGTTTGAAAATATCTGCATTAGAAACAGCAAACCTTTGCTTTTTACAGTCAGGATTAGTCAAAAAGTCATCTTGTAGATTACACAGTTTTATTGATCTGAGCATAGTGATTGTTTTATTTCATATAAAGCGCGCGTCCCTTATCCGGATGACGCGGATGGTGTTGTTTTCCAGCGGCAGCTCTGTCTGCGTTCTCCAAATGTTTTTTCCCGTATTCATTCACAATATCAGAGTGTATTGATGTGAATGGTATTGCCTCGTTCTGTAGTTCGTCTGATTATATCAGCATTTCGTTCTTATTGTGAAGTAGGCGTGTATCTGAGTTGCGCTAGGAAAAACATATAGGCCGGGACTTATTTTTTCCTTTGGTAATTGACTGAATCCTTGTTCGTTTGTTAATTGCTGCGATCAGTGAGCGCATCCTCGCAGAACAAATATTGTTGCAAGAAGGAGATATTAATGGTTTATTAAAGATTTAAAAAAAAGTAGCCTACTGACGTGCACGGATATATCATTTATAATAAACGCTGAAATATTCCTTAAAATAAGTAGAAATAAAGAACAAATTATTTCATGATGACTTTGAAATATACTTAATAAAACATTTTTTTCAAACAAAGCATAACCTGTAGTCCTCTTTCAGGCGTAATATCAGGGAGATAAATATGGCTTTGATGATTGGTGGAAATGTTATGCAAGGCCTGGCCATTCAGTTTAAGCCATATTTATAATTTCTTAATGTAGAAATGCCATTGCAACAAAGAAAATTCAGATGACATTTCACCTAGATCGTCTCTGGTCATCCACCCTTCACGTTTAATGTGTAATGCTTTTGGCAGATCTGTTTCGGGAGGTGATGCTATTAGGAAACCATACACTGATTTGAGATCATATAATGAGTCTGTATCATCGTGGGTCAGTGATGTATAAGTGGTCAATAGCTGATGGAGATATATATATATCTATCGTCTTTTTATAAGCGTTTTATCATTTCATTGGATAAAAACTATTGTTAGCTACACACAGACGCTCACGTTTTGAGGTCCCGACAAAATAAAAGTTTAATTTGGGAACATCACACAATGTTTTCATTTAAAGTTTACCCAAAGTGAAGTAGTCATTAATTACTCACCCTTTTGTCCTCTCAAACACATGAGAGCGTTGCTTATCTTCCGAACATTGATAAAATCCGAGAGCTCTCTGATCCTCCATAGACAGACAGCAAAGCAACTGACGTGTTCAAGGCCCAGAAAGGTAGCAGGACATCGTTAAAATAGTAAAAAATGTGGGAAAACTTTTTGTGTGCGGAGTAAAAGAAAAGAACGACTCGGTTGAACGGTTGCTTCTTTCCGCCATGCGTTCATGAGAGTACCATTAAGCACGTAATGTCTTCCCCAGAATATTACATTAATTCTTCATTTATCATTTGACTACATTTTTAAAAAATGTAAAAAGCTTTTAAGATTTAATTCTTAATTTTTTGTAATAAATTTTCACTAGATCATCAAACAGAATCCAAAAAAAGCATAAAACAGGTCTTGTTTGAAAATAATAATAAAGTACACCTCTTTGGGCACTAGTATTGTTCAAATAATAATAATAATAATAATACTAATAAAAGCATAAATAGTCAGAATATAAAGCATAATTTAGAAAAAAGAAAAACCCTGATTTCCTAGAGCGCTGTGTTTGTGATTCAGTTATGAAGTACTTGTCTAGATTGAGACGTGCTTTGTTTACCCCTGGTCTTGCCTGTCACAGGTTGTGAGCGCCATGTATCAGGACTATAAATAGAGCCAGCAGGCTGGGTTTGGAGGGTACTGGTACACACACAGGGTCTCTAGTTACCCACCCGCTCCGCCCAGAGCTGCGCAATGCAGTGGGGAACAAAAAACAACTCGCTCAAATCACAACCAGCAGGATCACATGCAGAGCTGCATTAGGAATAGAGAACAGCGGTGTAGGTTTTAGTCAACAAACACCTCAACCCCGATGCTGTACAGGCAGATGAGCAATTAGTTCTCACATAGGGGAGGATTGAACCCTCCGAGGCCGTGTGTTTATCAGGCAGTGGACCCTACACACACACACACACCTCACCCCGACCGTACCATGGCAACAGGTTTGGAATGCGCCATGTGACCTTACATCGCCCCAAAGGCCAGAGGCCTCCTGACAACACAAACTCTCTCTCTCTCTCTCTCTTTCTCTCTCGTCTCTTTAGATCATCGCACACGAACGACACACCAGGCCTAGATTCACTGTGTTTTTTTGTGACATTCGTATTACGAAGGAGAAAAATGACCTGCAAGGCTTCTGAATGGGCGCAGAATGTGTGCACAGCAAAATTATTATTATCTCCATCGATGCCTGTAAACTTAATCCTGCATTGAAATGTGGACTAGGACATAACAAGCGTCCAGTTACATACTCGAAATGTTTATTTCCATAATCACAGGCACCCTTCCGCTAGACTGGATGTGATTCTTGACCTTTAGGAACAGTACACAAGTATGCAGGGCTTAAAATATAAATATATATGTGTGTGTGTGTGTGTGTGTGTGTGTGTGTGTGTGTGTGTGTGTGTATATATATATATATATATATATATATATATATATATATATATATATATATATATATATATATATATATATATATATATATATATATATATATATATATATATGCATAATGTGTGTGTAATATTTATATCTTTTGTGATCGGTTTTTATTTTTTGTATCCACTTCAATTAGCACTTAAATGAAAAACCTTTACATCTCAGTGTGGTTAGTGGTAATGTAGAGATGTCTTTGCAGGTTAAACTTCAACCAGCATCACTTCCCTGCCATTTTGGGGGGGGGGGTTATATTCTCACACAGTTTCCCGAGGAGGCTTTCAATTTCTTTTAGAAGTCACAACTGTTCATAACACACATGCGACACATCAAATGTCAGTAGCAACCTTTTCCTGTCATTATTTTAATTAACATTGACAAATATAGATCACGAGAGGCTTGCGTCATAACATGTACTGTAAATATATGCAAACGAATCCTATGTGGGTTGTAATTTGCATATTTTCCTACTTTAAACAGACTGGAAATATTCAGATAAGAGATTTTGCAGATTTTTTGCAGGTCTTCGTATTTTTAGTGAACGCATTCATGTGATCAAAATGTTAAAACAAGCCCTAGCTCGACTTGGTCTCTATTTCTGTCTCTCTCTCTCTGTTTTCCGAGGTCCTCACTGTGCAGGTGGTGGTTTCCTCCACCAGAGAACAGAATAAGTCATTTGTTCCTGTTGCCTCTCTTCTGCTTTCCCTGACTCTGCTCAGCGCGTCTTGTTTCTCCTGAACTCCGAATCTGTCAGACCCGTCAATGGAAACGCACAGATCTATCATGAATCAATCGCAGTTTAATGTTTCTTTTGCAGAAACCGTAATGAGATCGTGTAGATAACTCTCATAACAACTCGTCTGTAAACTCAAACCTTAACGGCCTTAATGACATCCGTCGTTATAATTTATTTATGACATTTCCACTGCAAACAAACATTCGTTTATCGCTTTTCACCGATAGGATGCGCGAAAAACTGGACAGAATGTATATTATTAGTGGGAACACGTTACAGTAGGTATCATTAGGTAACATTAGTTAACTACTGTAGTTAAAATGAACAATAGTTTATTCATTCGTCTTGGTTAGCGTTAATCGCAACATTAACTAATGCGTTATTAAAATCAACAGTTTTGCTTGTTAGCAGTTAATGGACTCTGAATGAACATGAACCGAAAGTGCTGTTCATAGCTTTTTTCGACCCGTATTTTCAGCAGACAATTTTATAGCAGACGAAATTTCGGTGCATCCCTAATATATAAATATTATATTAACAAACTATGTCCATATTAACAGACAAATTATGTTCATATTTATATGGTCACGTAATGTATTTTAATGTAGCCAATTTCTCAATATAACTGTTGTCATTGATTATATTTGACTGTTTCTGTTGTCACAAAACGGAATAAATATGAAATAATGCTTGAAATGCGGCTCATTATTAGGCCTGCTAACCAGCCGTTCATTACAAGATTAAAATGGTGATTTATAGTTGGGTTGTCGTCTAATGAAATGAAGTGCTCATAGGATATAGACAGTGGCTGTGCTGTTATTTTGGCTGTATCTGCATGTAAAATAGAAGTAATGCGGCAGTACCAGTCAGTCACTTTGTCCAAGAAGTCATTAGATTTTCATATATCACATGATTTTAGTAGACTAAATCTACAGTAAATTTTGTCAGATAAATGAGTCGAGTTACAGTGTGGTGCATTTATTAAGCAGTTTTCTAAATTTTTAAGCATTTAAGGTTTTATCATGATTTAACTGTGGAGACACAAACTTGTTAAATATAACCACTTCTCATAAAGAACATGGTTTTCTTTTCAATGAAATACCAGTGGTTCTATAGGCTAATTAAGCGTTCTTTATAGCGACTTGTTAGCCATATCTGTGTCTGTGTGTCTGTGTGTCTGTGTGTCTGTGTCTGTGTCTGTGTGTGTGTGTGTGTGTGTGTGTGTGTGTGTGTGTGTGTGTGTGTGTGTGTGTGTGTGTGTGTGTGTGTGTGTGTGTGTGTGTGTGTGTGCGCGCATGCTTCAGCGTTTGCACTCAGAAACCGGACTAAATTGATTTCTCTCTTGCATCGTCAAATTTATCCATACGCCTGCTGTTCTCTTACTCCCACATAGTGAGATATTTGAAGGTTTTATGACACGTGCAGCAAGTGTACGTTAGCTTATGTTTTGATACGTTGGAAATGTAAGTCACGCATGTAACCTCCAAACCGCGCAGCAGATTCGTTCTGAATGAATCTTATCCCAAACGGTCCATCCCTAATATTTCTTTTAATTCATTGACGAAAATGTCAATAGTTTTTGAAGTTTAAAATTAGTTTTAGTTCGTCACTGTACCGTTTTCGCCCGAAATGATTTGTCATGAAAATTAACCCTGATGTTTGTTGTAGATTTGGCTACAGATGAAAAACAGTGCGATAACTGAACAGACATGTGTCCATACTGACCAAATGCAAAGACGTAGAAAAAGACGTTACTTGTTGAGCGGTCTAGTTGCAAAGAGGCTGTTCTTGAAATTGATCGACAACATCTGCCTCTGGAAAGCAAGAGCGGCGTTTAAAGTTGACTTCGTGACCCAGATGCTCTATTGTGCTTGGTCAGATGGTTTAAGTTCCTGCGTGAATGTGCTTTGTCATCATTCATAGCACACAATGAAGTCTAGTCAAAGCCCGAAGCTCCTCAGAATCAATGAAACATCTCCGTCACAGTCGCTCCTCTCAGTTTGAGCTCAGCTTAGTGTTAAACCTGCTTCATGACGGCTCTTTAATAAGTAAATGGTAACGGCTGAAGTTCAGTCAGATCAAAAGTGGCTTAATTTAACCCTTGAACTCAGACCCTGCCTGCAAGGCAGCATTCTGCTAATCCCCGTTTTAAAACGGATCCCAATTTTCCCTTTCTGACTTTGCAAATCACTGATTTCCGGACTTTGGGAAAGGCATAGACATCTGACGTTCCCCCTGTGGCACAGAAAGAGTGAAGGTGACTTTCCCTCTGTGTTCTTTCCAGACGTGATTGCACATTCACTTATTCCATTCACTCAAGGGCAAACATATGTCTTGTATACTAATATTCCCCTGGCAGAAGTGTTTCCTGTTTGCGGAGTCCTCAGTAACGCAGTAATCTGCTACAGTTTGTACGCTGATAATCACAAAACAACCATTGAAATATCTGGCCTTTATTGTTGCTGTATAATTGCAGCAAAGCTAAACATAAATAGCCTCGGAAATCGACTGCCAAGCTTTTTTTTTTTTTTTTTTTCATTTTGCACTCCACCCAACAACAACAAATCTGTTGCTGCTAGCCTCCGCGCTAGTTTATTGGGTAACCGCACTCCAGATTGCAGCATTAATTATGAATGCGAAACAGATGACGTATTTGATACATTAAATTCTGTTTAAAATGAGATATGTGGAAGTCACACAGACCTTTAAGGGCGTCAGTCAGTTTTAAAATGAAGATTATATGTTAGCCAGGCTAATTTATCAGATACCGATAGCTCTCATTTAAATTTTTTAAGATTTCAAGTAGGTATCGTATGAAAGAAATTAAATCTTAAAAATGTTGTTTGTTATTTTTTTCTGCAATTGTTGTGGTGTCTGTAATTAAGTTTTATCCTGTAACGGCTTTTGCAAAATAGGACGAGCTTAAGTTAATAAAGTCGATGGCTTTTAGTGTTTTTAAAAGTGTTTTTTGCAGAACACGAGAAGTCATTTTTTAGCTTAAGGCATGCACCTAAACGGTCACATACGCACAAAAATGTGTCAAAATGCAGCCCTTAGTGATTATTCATGTAAACCCTTGTTGATTATGTAATAAATGAATGCAAACAGATGAGAATGAATATATGCGAATGTAACAGTCAATAAGACCCATGCAGCTCTCAGACGTGTGTGCTTAATATAAATCAAGCAAGACGCTGCTCTTCACAGCCTCACGGGAGGTCTTTTGTATCTTTAATAAGAAATAAAGGACGTTTCATTCTTACAGTGAAGACCGCTGTTTCATTATATATTTGATACATTTATTTAGGCTGTTGAATGCTTGAGACTTGCATAAAAAAAATATTGTTTTGTTAAATAATCTATAGAATGTTTTCACTCACGTCGAACACAAATGTTGGAACCGTGAGAGTAAAGGCTTTTATTCTTTTTCAAAAGATTTCTGATTTCTAATAAATCCGTTTCTGTTTCTTTATTAATTCGGAAAAAAAATCATGGTTTCCACAAAATATTCAACAGTGTCCAACATTGAAAATAATTTGAAATGCTTCATAAGCGTCTAATCAGCAAGTTAGAATGATTTCTGAAGGATCACGTGAAACTGAAGACTGGAAAAAATCACTATATATGCAGTATTTATAATTGCAATATTTCATCAAATAGTATACAGTAAAATGTAAAATATTTCACATTATTGTTACAATTTTTGACTATTTTCATAATTAACAAATGCTGCCATACTGGACTAAAGAGACCCAGGCCCCAAATTGATGGATAAACTTTAAAAGCCTGCGCTATATAAAAAAATAATTAGTTCAAATGTTGTGACGCATCTATCTTTTTCTGTTTCTTACAGAGGAGCAATGATGAGAACGGGAACTGTTCTGGGAACAGTATGGAGTTTCCCACCACTAATCTGTATGAGCTGGAGAGCAGAGTGTTCACCGATCACTGGTCCATCCCGTACAAGAGAGAGGAATCACTCGGCAAGTGCCTCATCGCCTCCACCTGCCTGGCCAGACTGGGTGAGTTCTGATGGCTTTTTATGTACGTTTTAGTGTTTGTATTAGGGCCAGGTTTTTTTTTTATCTAATTAATTGCATGATGTGGCAATTAATTGATCTAATTAATCTAGGGTGGCTGCATGTGCCATTTTTTTTTCCCAGACACATCCTTGCCAGGATTTCTTTTTTGCTCTTATGGTCGCCCTAATTTAACCTCGCATCAAATTTGGCGGATAAATTACTCCCAAAAGATTTCCCTAAAGTCATTGTTGTGTAGCATCAAACGGCATAACAAAAAAGTAGCTTCAGCAAGAAATTTTGCTTGATATATATACTCTTTTAACGTAACATTTTAAATGACGAAATTGGGAGGGTGAACTATAAATGTAATAACTAATTTCATCAAAAAAAATATTTAATGAAATGTATTTATGAAATGATAAAGGAAAAATGACAGCAGTTGGTGGTTAAAGTCATTCATTCATTCGTTTGATTCATTTAAATAGCTGATTCATTCAGGAATGAAGTAAATGGTTCTTTATGAATGGTCCATTGAATCATCTTGGGGTTGAAGTGGTTCATCACTATCAAAGCTATAGAGATCAGACGACTCCTTGTGCTTTTGAACAGCTTTCGTAGTGCTTTTGATGTCATACACCAACCACTTCAAATCCAACGTGCCTATGGCTTTTGGCTCAGCTCGCCATGTGATCGCCACATCAAGAAATTAAATGCCATTCTGCTTTGTCTTTACTTTTCGACGGCCAGATTGGTGATTATTGATCTGGTGATTAAAATTAATACAATATTGACTTCTTATTTACTCAACGATCATGTGGATGAGATCAGTTTCACTTTGTACTTGTGTGATATTGCTTAACTATATGATTTTAATATGAGACAAATCTCAAATGGACATTTTTGCCCCATATCTTAAATTTTAGGGACATTGTAACTACGTTTTCCAGGCTCCATCACGCTGCATCAAATTTGTTATCAATCAATTGTATGAAATGTCAGGCAAGGGTTAAATGCTTTAATAGTTTTAATGTTATTTTTGTCCGTAAATTAATTAATCTAATTTACTTGTTAAATTGCCAGCCCTGATTTGTATACACTAGAAAAAAACGTCACATCTGTCATTTCTTTTCCTTTCTGCAGGCCTGGCTGATGCAGATGAGAACTGTAAGAGGTTCATTGACCGTTGCATGCCTGAAGCCTTCAAAAAGGTTTGTGTTTGTTTGAATAAGCAGGCACGCCTACGCATTAGCTCTACACCTTATAAGGTGTTCGTAATAAATTGTTAGAAATGGTGAGATGTGAGAAGATGAGTAATTTGGGTGTTACATGGTGTTGCAGTTGTTGACGTCCAGTGCGGTGCACAAGTGGGGAACAGAGATTCACGAGGGCATCTACAACATGCTGATGCTGCTGGTGGATCTGGTCGCAGAGAGAGTCAAACAGGATCCGATACCCATCGGCCTCATGGGAGTTCTCACTATGGTACACATACTCTTTTGCTGTTGTACTTGTAACTGGGGTTAACTGCTACAAAATGTCAGACTGAGACTGGATGAAACAACAACAAAATATTCCTTATGTGGTTTCCCTTTTATTTAGATTTTTACCAGAAATAAAGTCTAAAGTCGGTTAAAAAAAAAAAGTTATAGATGTAAAGTTGCTATATAATTGCAATAAGGCTAAACATAAATAGCCTTAGAATAGTTTTTCATTTTGCTCTCCATGTTGTAAAAAGTTCTAGATTTAATTATAAAAAAATAGTAAATATATATATATATATATATATATATATATATATATATATATATATATATATATATATATATATATATATATATATATATATATATATATATATATATATACATTTGCTACTAAATTTTTACCAAATGATTATATTTAATGATTTTTGTTCAATAAAATATTTCATTACATTTATATGAAACAAGTAATTATTTATTTTGTGAAATAATTGTGAAATACGTTTTTTGTACATAATATACATAATTTTTAAAATATATAATTTATGTGTGTGTGTATTTATATATACATAGTAAATATACAGATATTATGTTATTTAAAAAAAAAAGATGATATATTTTTTTTAAATTGGATGCAATTAATTGTGATTAATTGTTTGACAGCACTAATATACTAAAATTGCTCAATTTGAATGAAAAACACATTAAGGGGATAGTTCACCTACAAAGTTGTCATTTACTCGCCCGTACGTTGTTCTGAAGCTGAACGAGTTTCGCATTTTTCTGAATACTGTTAACACAAAAGAAGATATTTTGAAGAATATTGGGGAACCGCCAGTTGCCGGTGGCCACTGACTTAGGAAAAAATACAAGTTAAGTCAATGGGGATAAACAACTGTTTGGTTACCAACATTTTTTGAAATGCCTTCTTTTGTGTTCAATAAAAGACTTTTTTTAATCCCCAACAAAATCTTTCAAAAATATATTGGTCTTGGGCTAAACCGGTTTCCATGTACTGTTTTATCGACAGGCTTTTAACCCTGATAACGAGTATCACTTTAAGAACCGTATGAAGGCCTGTCAGAGGAACTGGGCAGAAGTGTTTGGAGAGGACAGCATGTTCGCTGTTTCTCCCAGCTCCAGCTACCAGAAGGTACTGCTAATGTACATGTGTGGGTGCGTACGTGTGCTTTTGGCTTGACGGATGACTTGACAGTCCTCGCTAGATAGAAGTCCTTGCTATCCTCCATAGAAAACTGGTTTTGTACATTCCAACACTCTTGTTTTCAGCAAAATAGTGTCACTATTTTCATTTCAACCCCCCTTCTAGACACGCATTGGCACGCATCCATGTTTAATGTGTTTATAATTAAGAAATTGTACTTTTTGATGCCAGAATTAGTGTATACGAATATATAGCGTATGTAAGAAACATGTTAAAGGGGTCATATGACACAATTTCATGTTTTCATTTCTCTTTGGAGTGTTTGTGCATAAATAAGATGGGTAAAGTCACAGATTAAAGCCCAAAGAGATATTCTTTCTAAATGTTAAGACTCATTTTCCTATATTTGTATATTCTCTTCACTCTTCACTCTCATCACTTGAAAAGAAACAAATGCATGAATGAAAAAAAAAAATCCTTGAAATTTACGATCTGTCTTCTGATTGGACCAGGAACCTCACGGCTGGCTGGTGGACTTAGTGAATCGGGTGAGGCCTTAAGTAACACACGCTGTTAGAAGGAATTGTGTTATATTCAATTACATTACATTAGGCAAATCTGCGTGGTGTTCGATGACTCTGAATATGTTTCTGACTTTTTTTCTGCAGTTTGGAGAGATGGGAGGCTTCACAGCAATCCAGTGCAAGCTCAACCAGGAAGAGATAGAGATAGGGGTGAGAATGTGCTCTTTTGATGTCTTTAAACGTTACTAATGTAGAGTAGAACCGTTATATTATTTACGGAACATGCCCAAGGCCAATACATACGGGAGAGTTATCTTGTTGTAATCGTTATAATTATCTGCGTCAGCCCAAATTTTTGTGCATCCCTTGTGAAGACACTTTCCCAAATTTACAGTGAATTACAATTATATTCGGTTTAAACTGGTAGAAATAACTGAGCTAAAGCTTCGTTTCCGACAATTGTGTTTTCTGTGTAAACACAGATGCGGCTTGTTTATCGTCGATGTAAATCTGAACTCTGCCAATGTTCTGTTATTTCCTCAAATCATTTCTTAAAACTAATGGAGTGGACTAAAACTGAATAAAAAATAAATACATTTTCGAAGTGCTAAATAATAACCTTTTACCGCACCTTGAATGTAAAAGAGATGTAAAATGCTACAAGTTATCCGAGATGTCTTTGGGTTAAGAGACCTGTAAGCATAGTAATGGAATTGCAGAGAAATGAATGGATAATTCATGGAAGGGGAGAGTGAAGTAGTAGAGTCTGGATGAAGAGAGGCAGTATGTGTGAGAGTTGAACGAGGGCAGATTCTATTATAGCATGTGTGCGAAAGAGCTCAGGATGTTTATCGCCATCACGGAGAGAGAGCATCCTACTCGCAGCAGACAGCGAGAAAGAGACGAGAGCAGGGGGATGAGAGAGAACATGAGATGCCACATTCATACGGCTGGGGAGAAAAAGAGCATTCAGGCCAGTTATTAAGATTATGCACAACACAATTGCTTTGAAACGCTATTTCTCATCGGGCTCTTTGATGTGACGTGGTTGTCCGAAAAAGATTCAAAAGTGAATTAGTGGGATAATGGCAAAAAATAATGAACCACAGCTCTCGAACACAAATGAATGTTTTATAAGCTCAGACGGATGGATGGAAAGACAGATAGAAGGTGGAGACAGATGGGAAGATCAGTTAGTTGTCAAACAATTAGTCAATTAAAGCAATAGTTCACCCAAAGATGAAAATTGCCCCATTTTTTACTCGTCCCGAAGCCATCCTAGGTGTATATGTTTTTCTTCTTTCAGATAATGTGTCCTAGCTCTTCCAAGCTTGGTAATGCTTAGGGATAATGACCATTATTTTGAACTATTCCTTTAATTAAATAGTGTGGAGGTTTATCTAGATAGTTTTTCATTTACTTAAGTTAGAGTAAAAAGCCATTTTTTTAAATTTACATAAATTAGTGCAAATCTATTATTTTCTTTGTCAAAGATTTGTCTGTCATTTTTTTGTTTTAGTTTTTTTTTTGTGATTTTTATTTAATTTTTTTCTTCTTTTTTAAATTTTGTTTGTTTGTTTTTGCTTAGATTTTTTGTTTTGGTTTGCATTATTTCCACCATCTGCATTTTTGATGTTTGTTGTCTCATACTGTATATACCGGATGATAGAAAAAAAAAAAAAGCAGACAGACAGATTTTCAGAATGTTTGACGGCTTCATTATTTTTAGCAGACGAGGTGTCCGCTCCCTCTTTAGTACGAGCGTGTAAATGCTCCCCCTTGTCCTTGGAGCTGTGAAGCCGCCTTGTTTTTGGTTCCACCCGCTTGTCTTTTGAAGGTGGGCATTAGCATGATCTGGGTGCCAGGGCCGAGAGATAGAGCTGGCGACAGGGAAAAGATGCTTTGATTTAGGATTTGCATATTAATGGCCTTAACGCAGGAACAGGAAGTTGGAGGCGAGCGTAGGGGGAGGAATTCTTTTCAGGGGCACATACGACCTGCTGTGGCCACGTAAAGGAAACTATGCTGGTCCGTCGCCAGCCATGTTTAATCTCAAACATAAAGGGATGCCCTGCTACAGTAACCATTTAATTTGCAGTCCGAGTCAATTTAAGCGAGAAAACAAGAGACGCTGCCTTCTCTCCTCCGCTGACTGGACTAATTCATTCACTCTCTCCAATGGATGAGAAGTCATTTGATGCTGAACAGAGGAGTGATTCATCGGTGCTGGCATATATCTCTAAAGAGATGTATGCCAGTGGAGAGATGTTGTGTAAATGTTGTATAAAAATCCCTGCTTTTGTACTTCACCATTTAATCAGGTGCCTCTGTGGCACCACTAAAGGATTCATTTAAAAGAATTTTCTCATGGCTCTTTTCCACACAATGGCAGTTGGTCCGTTCCCGAAAGTTAGTCGTACAGGTTTGAAACAAGATGATTGTGAGTAACGATGACCGTTTTAATTTCTTGTCAGACTGTTCCTTTAAGAGTTTGCTCACTCTTTGTCGCTGTGTCACGTCTCCAGCTTAGGGAAATGTTTAGTTTTTTTGAGGTGGGAAAAACTTTGACTATTTGTTTTTGAGGTAAGGTTCATAGTAGAATGTACATGTGTGTCTCCTCAGTGTGTATCAGCTCTGGTTCAGCCGCTCGGTGTGTGCGCAGAATACCTCAACTCCAGCCTGGTGCAGGTGAGTGTTTCTTTTGTTCACGTTTTGTTAACCTGGAATGCTTGATTCTGATTGGTTTGACGTTCTGAGGTCAAGTCATTAAGTTAGGTTGATTGAAGTGCCCCAATTATGGTTAATGAATGTTCACATTTTAGATTTAGGAGTCCCCAACAACAGGTTAACATGCATACAAGGTCAAAAAACACTTTCATTGTCTTATTATTGCATTTATTTATTTTTACCTTACTTGCTCAGCGGCTCCCAAACGATTTGCTCAACGTTTTTTGGGGTGGTTTTGGTCCGAGTGGTCTCATTTTTATTTCGTCATGTAATGTCTGATAAAGCAGCGTTCATGAGGGCAGTGCTGCTTTGTTTACAGCGCCACCGGGGGAAACCACTATTTTTATTGCTACAATAGCAGCACCTAGTGTCAAAGAATGAATTAGCATTTTCATTCAGACCAATGTGAAAAGACCAACAAGTGGGCGATAATATGGACATTGACATGAAACTGCTTGGGATTCATTTTACAAATAACTTGTATTAATGATTTAGAGTTAACTTTTTCTTTTGAGAGTCAAGAACTTTATATACGGTGAACTTCAAGATTTAAAACTTCGCAGGATGTTTTCATTCACTTAGCGGCGTTACACACTGCATGAAAGCGTAAATCCATAATAGGGGCGTTTTTATGTTTATCCAAATTGTTTTATTTATTTTTGTGTAGATAATCTCATAATATATAATCTGGTATGAGTGAAAGACGGAAGATTACGGTATTTTCACTGGGTTTATTTTTGTCTAATGACCAGCCGACAGTACATTATTCAATACTTTCCTGTTAAATATATTTGAACCTTAGATGTCTTGTTTATGTAATAACAATAAGACATGGCTTTATTATGGTATTTAATCATTGTGAATACATTTGAATCAGTGTGTTTTTGAACAGTGGTTATCAGGGGGAATTCAAGGGCATTCAACATTATGACCTTTAGCTTGAATTTTGGGTTTTGTTGTATTTTTTTTAGCCCATGCTGGACCCAGTCATCCATAAAATGATAACGTATGTGCAAAACCTGGAGGAGAAAGACCTGAAAGACAAGGTAAGGTACTTGCATGCATGGAGTTTCATAACTTTAGAGCTGAAATTTGCATTGTTTAAAATTTAGGAAGATTTACATTTTTATATGAAACGGCAAACCCGTTTTAAAATATTTTTTCTCACATATTACAAATCAGTGTTTTATGTTTAACTTTGACTCACCCCTGTTGTTTGTTTCTGTTTTTATGTACGTCTCTTTCTCTCTAAAGCGTTTGGTGAGTATTCCAGAGCTCTTGTCAGCCATTAAGCTCCTCTGCATGCGTTTCCAGCGGGAGCTGGTGAACGTCGTGGATGACCTTCGACTGGACATCCTTCTTCGAATGCTCAAGACGCCCCACTTCAGTGCCAAGATGAACTCCCTCAAAGAGGTTCAAATTCTTTTCCACATATTAGTGCTCTGGAGCTTAAAGTTCACGCCTGAATACTTCCCTCACGTTGACGGCTTTGTGCTCTGATAGGTCACGAAACTTATTGAAGAGAGCACGGTTTCTAAGACTGTGAAGAACGCCATTGACACAGACCGACTCCTGGACTGGCTGGTAGAAAACTCTGTACTGTCAATAGCTTTGGAAGGTAAGTGCCTGATTCAGTTTAACATATGAACATTCGGTTCTATATCAAACTCGTATTGGGCCCGTTAGCCTTCTGCTTTACCAACAGGCCACACACGGTGAAATAATACAGAAAAACAATTATTTATTACTTTTTTATAGTTGCTGTTGTTCTGCATCCTAACTCAAGCCACTGTCAAATGTGTCTAAGAGACCAAAAAAGTAATATTATTAATTATGCAGCCTGCACTGCTGAATTGTGCTGAAGATGCGTGTCATCGAGGTCAAGGAAGACAAACCTGTTTGAAACGGCGTTACTCATTACTTCACGCAGAAGCTGTGAAATACAGTTTTCTGTTAAGGTATTTATTTTGTTAAGAAAAAATGACTGGAAAAGTGCAAAGAATTCAATGTCTTCTGATCTAGTAGTTTAAAACAGAATTAGAGATTTCTTCCAATTTCACTTCGGAGCAAAAATCCGCTTTTAAATGCATTTAAAAAAAATTGTCGTCATTTAGCATTCAATAGAGTGCACTTCAGCATTTAAAGCAGCAGTTGACAAAACAACAAACAGGATTATAACTAAGTAAGAGCTGCTTTTGAATGGCAAAAACTATGACAAATCTGGTCACATTTTTGGATCGGATACTAAAGGCAGTGCATGAATGCGTGTTGTGTATATGGAAGCTCACACTTTCACACAGAGCGAATCATCTATGTGTTAAAGTGTTGAGAAAGTGCTGTGCTTTGTGCCTGAAGCCTTTTCACCTCACCCACTCATTTGTGTCATCTCTTTATTCAATTGTCTTTATTCGACACCGCCTCATTGTCTCTTCTCTCTTTGTTCTGTTTGCATTTCTCTCGACACTTTCTCTTTTCCCTTCTTCACTTTCTCTTTTGCTCCTCTCTTTCACTTTAATACCTCAGTTTGGTTTAACTTTCTCTTTGCACTCTTTCTTTCACTTTTATTTTTGGCTTTTGCTTTCATTTTTCACTTTGCCTTTTTTGCTAACTTTGTCTTTCACTTGTGCTTATTTGCCTAAATGGCCTTTGTTCTTTTTTGTGCAATAAGAGAAACCATCTGTTTGGAATTGTAAATACAACGTCATACATTTATTATAATGTTAATAAGGATTTTTTCGAGGCTGCTTTAATATTGGGTTGCTGAGATTTCACCAAAAAAAAAACAAGCTGAACTTTTGGTTTATAAAAATACCAATTCTAAAGTCGAGGATAATAAAGGAACAAAATATATGTTTTTTTTACATGTCGGTGATTTAAAACTGCGATTGGAAAACCTCAGTCAGTCTCTTATTTTAGGAGTTTTTTTTTTTTTTTAATTCACTGCTGTATGAAAATAACTTTTTAGGTAAAACTTAATTTTAAGGTGTCCTTGTTACCTTACGTGTACTTTCTATTGTAATGACAATAAATTATGCATGAACTACATGCAAGTAACCCTAAGACTAGCCCTAAACATACATGTAGTAACTAAATATTACTCTGTATTTAAATTTGTAATTGCACTAAAATTTGTATTTTAAATATTAATGAAATGAAATATTTCTCTCATTGTGCGTGTGCTGTAGGAAACATTGACCAGGCCCAGTACTGTGACAGAATAAAGGGAATCATTGAGCTGTTGGGCAGTAAGCTTTCATTGGATGAACTCTCCAAAATATGGAAAATACAGGTGAGTTTTGTCTTTTAAAGATATTCTTCAAATCAGTTCTGCGTCAAAGCTGCATGAATTTCTGATACTGTTTCTAGGAAATGTACTGCACAGAAGGCTCTCAGATGTCTTGAGGCGTTAGAAAAAGAACTAAATAAATAGCCAGCTTTTCAACTGGCTTCCATTCACATGCCCATTGGTTTTCAGAATGAAAAGGAAGCTGTGAAGAATCTTAAGATTAATTCAAAAGGCAAGAACTGCATCCTTCAACAGTACTGGGATTTGCTGTTCAAAGCTGCACCTGATATACAAAAACAGTGAGAGTTCCCAAAGATGGAAGCCCACTGCATTATAGTTTTTTTCTTGATCTCAGTTGAACATTGAAAAGTCATCAAAGTGAGACAGTATACCATAACTAAAACGAAGGTTGAATCCTTTTTAAAGTTCAGGTAGAAATTCATTTGTAAATGTTGATATGTAATAAATGTGCTAAGTTCATAAATTTTGAACAAATGTTCTAGATTATCTGGTCTGATGAGCCTCATTTATAAGCACCGTGTTAAAATTACCCAGCTCTGCCCATCACCAGTAGAGCACCATCCCAAATGTAAAGTGTGCTGGTAGCAGCCTTATGTTCTGGGGCTGTTTTTCAGTGTCAGGGACTAAAGGACAGAGTGCACCAAAATATTGAGATAGTCTTAATGAAACCCAGTCCAGAACATTCAGATTATCAGACTGGGCAGAAGGTTCACCTTCCAACAGGACAATGATCCTAAGCACACAGCCAAGGCAATACTGGAGTGGCTTAGGAACAATTCTGTCAATGTCCTAGAGTGGCCGAGCCAGAGTCACATCTCTGTTGAACATCTCTGGAGAGACCTAAAAATGGCTGTCCAACCCCCCAGTCATAAACACAAAAGAATCAAGGCTGTAGTCGCTGCCAAAGATGCTTCAAATAAGTACTGAGTAATGACAAAGGTGATATTTCAGTTTTTTCTTAATAAATTTACAGACATTTCATGAGGTACGTTGACTAATGTACATTGAGTTGTACTATCAGACTGCAGCATAACACGATTGTAAAAAGCGAAGGGGGTTTGAATACCTTCTAAAGCACTGTATATATGTGTGTACGCGTATGTGTGATGAAATTTTTATTTAAAGCAGTTCACATAGTTTAGTTATACTGTACATGTGCGACTTGTTGACAAGCACAATATTTTGTGTGCAGGCTGGTCAGTCCTCCACTGTGATAGAGAACATCCACACCATCATCGCCGCTGCTGCCGTCAAGTTCAACTTTGACCAGCTCAGCCACCTCTTCGTCCTCATACAGAAGGTCTTGTCTGTCTTCCTGTGGACTCTTTCGTCTTTGAGATGTTGCTGACTGTGCTTTGTGTGTTTTCAGAGCTGGGAGGTAGAGAGTGATCGCGTGAGACAGAAGCTTCTGAGTCTGATTGGACGGATCGGCAGGGAGGCTCGCTCCGAGGCAACTACAGGAAAGGTAGATGTTTTGCGATCACATATTTTATAAGAGATACTACATACAGCTATCTGAAATGTTGCGTGTAAAAGCTCATTCAGTGTTTCAAACTGCGTAAAATGTGTAAAGCTTGTAAACACTAATAATACATTTACCTCAGAATGACTATTTATTGTTCATAAGCTCAACATCCAGCTTTAAAAATAACTATAATGAGAAGCATTTTATCACAATTATTGCAATTAGTTATTTAACTTTAGGAGATCATTCATTTGCTTGAGGAATATAATCATAAATTGTGTATATATTTTTAAACAAACTCTTTTTATGGTATATATGCAACAATAAAAAAATATTCATGTTGTTTTTATAACCCCGACAACCTCATTATTATATAATATTGGAACAGACATTATTTATGTAATAGTATTGTAATATATTAGTGTTAAATAAATATCTTTTTTATGTTTAATATTGCACAACACTGTTAATACAATTTTAATATATTGCTTTAATTTTACGATAGTTTTATATTTGACACCGAAGACTGGAGTAATGATGGTGAAATGTCTGTCAGCTTTGCCATCTCAGGAATAAATGACATAATTTGAATATAATTTATAATAATAATATTGAACCCTGTTACTATTTTACTGTATTTGTAATTCAATAAAAGCAACCATTGTGAGCTATTAATCTAAAACAATAGAGAGAGAGATTTGGAGCATGATAAAAAAAATTGACAATTATTTTCATGTAAAATCATAGTATCTGTGTTTTTTTGTGGCTTTTGTTTCAGGTTTTGGAGGTATTGTGGGAGTTGGCGCATCTCCCCACCCTTCCTACCTCTCTAGTGCAGCAGGCCCTGGAAGAACACCTCACCATCCTCAGCGACGCATACGCCGTCAAAGAAACCGTCAAGAGAAACTACATCATCAAATGCATCGAGGACATCAAGAAGGTGATCGCAATTCCAATAGACCACAAACTCCCAAGACCGTTGATCACTTCAACTGCAGTGTATGAGCGGATATAGATGAATATGATTTTTTTGATTATTTGTTGTTCTGTCATTATGGAAAGTCAATGTCTGGCTTGCTTCTGGTGGTCTGAATTGGAGTGAAGGTCCTTCTCTCTTACACACATCTCCTGTATTACTCCATCTGCTTAATGCTCCTTCGTGAAGACCCATGCTCAGAAGATTATGGAAGATAAACGCAAAATACTCACCCATACTCACACATCAACGCAATGACACACATTTTCGAGCTTCATGGCTTCTTTTTCAGGCTAGAATCTGTGCAGCAGGCTATTTTAAGAGCTGATCTGGGAGTATAAAGGTGTTGTTCTGTCGCCGGCACTAGATGTGTATTTTTGGCATTCTAGTTTCAGCTCGCCTCATCTCTCACACGCATATATATATACATAGACACAGGCATTCACTTTGCTCAGTCTTTGCGCTTCAGCCTCTGATGTGATTTGGGTGCAGCGTCTGCCGAATAAAGTCTTAGTGGCGCTCACTGAATACTGAAAGTTTATGTCTTTAGATGCAAATACAGGAGGATTCAAAGTCTCCCAGCGAGACACAGGTCTCTTTTCTTGCTGGCACCTGGGGCAAGAAGAAACCGAGCTCATTGGCTAAAGTAAGAGAAGACCCACCCCTTTAGTTTATAACACTGACCAATCATAACTCAGCCTGACTCTCACATGAACAGAATTTGATTTGCAAACTGATTATTGCCACTTGATTCACTGGGACGGACTTTAAAGATATGTGTGATTTACAAAGGGCACTTCCGAGGGCTTGATCACATCCAAATGTCTATTGGGAAAACTAATGACCTTTTGACTATTGGTTTTAATCTTTTGTTGGACTATTTGAAACTCGGAAATCAGAGACTCTAACCAATGCCTGGGTTGTTTGACGGGTCAATGACGTGACGCTAATTTCTTCATCCAATTCATTCATTAAAAATAAGCAAATAATAACATAAATATGCGTCTTTCAGAATTCAAATAAATTCTTAGGGGGAGGCAAAAATGTCAAATAATGGTCTTGATGTCAAAATTTTGAAAATGGCTTTATTAAAAGAAGACTGTGTATGTTGGTGCCACCAGCATACACAGAGAGAAAAACACAATGTTTCAAAACAAAAGCATTGTGACATTATAGATATCACAGACTGGACCCACATGTCAAGTAGTCTTAAATATGATAATTTAACCATTTAATGACAACACAAGTTCAGGTTGTAAAATGTCATGTGGTGCGGCCCCTAAATATAATACAATTATATTTAGAATATAGTAAATGTTTTAATTTTGAACCTTTTTTGGTTTTCAACTTTATTATTTTGTTACTTTGGTCGAACCGCATTGCATTTTTAGAGTCTGTAACTTTTTCTTGAAAATGGAATAAATGTCAATAAAGCAAAGTTGCGGACATATGTATACGTCATTGACCCAGATGGAGGTTATTCCATGTATACACCATGTGTGTTATGTTTGATGTCACTGTGTGTTTATACCTGTGTGTTTGTGCTTGTGTTGTAGTCGTCTCAGCAGACTAACCCTCAGACGGTGTGGGTGGTTCCAGCCTTGCGGCAGCTTCATGAGATTACACGGTCTTTTATCAAACAGACCTACCAGAAACAGGACAAGGTACTTGTAGACAGTGTCCAGACAGACCATCTGGCCTGTTCATTTTTAGTGCTACATAAACTAGGAACCTCATTTTTCATGCTTTAAATGGCTGGGATTATACTTTACTCTATGATGTGTCCTCTGTCAGAGTATAATCCAGGACCTGAAGAAGAACTTTGAGATAGTGAAGCTGATCACCGGCTCTCTGGTGTCATGTCATCGCTTGGCCGTGTCCGTCGCTGGACCCAATGGTCTCTCTGGATCCACGCTGGTTGATGGGCGGTACTCCTATCAGGAGGTGCGTTTCCACAAGTTTATCATCTCTTTGTAATGCAAGGATTTTAATCACTGTTTATATAACAGCTCAGTCAAAAGTAGACTTACAAGATAACAATTACTAAGGTGTGAAAAAAGTCAGTAATGTACAACAGTGCAAATTTAAGTTTTATTAGATAAAATATTTGATTATTATTTAAAAAACTGTACTATGAACCTTGACTTTTTTGCTACATATTTTTAAAATAATACTAAAATATAGTATTTTTTTCCTATCCTTTTCCCCTGCAGTTCACAAATATGTAGCAATTAAAATATGCATTCTTTTAGGCGTGTACAACATATTGCGTAGTTTTTGTTGTTAATTTTTCCCAGTGTATTTTCGTTCTAAAAAAGCAGTCGATTTCTAGTTTCTAGTTATGATAGATGGTGTAAACACAAAGTCTAGTCATTTCCTCTGGTTTAAAGATTAATCATATTGCCGTTTGACCCGAGAGTTAGAGCAGTACCAAAATGTATTTGTAGACTACAGAAGTGACTCATGTCATGCCTCGCATTTGGTAAGAATGAAAAAGAGAAGTGTTTTTTTTTTGTTGTTAAACAAACGTTGTTGTTAACTTTTTTTTGTCACATTTTTCTAGTATTTGGAGGGTCACTTGAAGTTCCTTGCATTCTTTCTGCAAGAGGCCAGTCTGTACCTGGTCTGGAACAGAGCCAAAGAGATCTGGGAATGCTTGGTGTCTGGCATGGATGTGTGCGAGCTCGATCGAGAGGTGGGCTTTTGGTTTTTGTTTTGATTTGGTTTGATTTGATTCGTGCTTATTTTTTGCTTTGCTTACATTTTTGGCTTTTGTTAATTACCTTGTCTTTTTTTGGTTATTTTTTGCTCTGCTTCAGTTGCTTGTTTTTGTGTTTCTGTCTTGCTTGTTATTTAATTAAAAAAATCGGTCTTGCTAAATTGGTGTTACTGTGACAGAATGTAGTTTTTACGGTGTTCAACTCTGCTGTAGATGTGTTTCGAATGGTTCACCAAGGGACAGCATGATCTAGAGAGTGACGTTCAACAGCAGCTCTTTAAAGAGAAGATCCTCAAGCTGGAGCCTTATGAGATCACTATGAATGGTAAAAGCTCAACCACAGAGTTCCCTCACTTCTTCAACTTCAAACCACAGAAATGTTTAAATATTGCACGTCTCCCGTACAGCTGCAGGAAACCGCTGTGCTTACTGTGCTAAATTTACCACAGAGAGAGAAAAAAAAAGACCTCGTTAGCACCAGTGGCTGAAGTTGCGTAAAGAGGTACTGAGTGAGTTTTCTTCGGTTTTTCATCAATGTTTTACAGGGTTTAACCTCTTCAAGACCTTCTTTGAGAATGTGAACCTCAGTGACCACCGTCTCAAGCGGCAGGGAACACAACTGGTATGAGATTCCTCCTTGTTCTTAGTGAAACTGGTGGGAAAATCCCATCTTGACAGACGAAAACATGTGTCTCTCTCAGTGTGTGGAGCGATTGGATCTGGCTGGGATGGACTTCATCTGGAGGATCGCTATGGAATCTCCAGACGAGGACATTGCTAATGAAGCCATACAGCTCATCATTACTTACAGCTACATCAACCTCAACCCCAAAATGAAGAAGGTAAGCAGTCAAACCTTCATTTTTTATTTTGTCTCGCTATTCCATAATGTCTCTGTTAATCATCATTTCCTTTGCTTCTTTGTGTATTTCTGTAGGACTCTGTATCTCTTCACAAGAAATTCATTGCTGACTGCTATAAGAGATTGGAGGTGAGTGTTACAGTGTGAAATGACACCCCCAACCCCCCTCTTGTGATGATTGTGATCAAATTCGTTCTTACATCACACACAGGCTGCTAGCTCTGCGCTGGGCGGCCCGACCCTCACACATGCTGTTACCCGGGCAACTAAGATGCTGACAGCCACTGCTATGCCAACGGTCGCCACATCAGTGCAATCTCCATCCAGGTATGAGGAGTAGATTTGAGACGAGTCCAGCAGCTTTCAGATCAGAAGTAACGCACTTCGACATTAGTTTTATTAAACGTATTAAATCAGGAAAAACACAAGCAGAATCAAAGCTAGAACAAAAAGGAACTATTTAAAGTATTGCTTTTTTTTTGTTGTGTTGATTTTAGTTTTGTCTTCTGTTTATTGTATTGTTTTTGTGTTCTATTCTTTTTTTTAGATTTTTTTGTATTCTTTGTTTTGTGTGTGTTCTATTCTGTTAGTTTTTTGTTTTGTTTCGTTTTTTTATGTACTATTCTGTTCTTTTGTTGCATTATTATTATTATTATTTTTTATTATTATTCATTTTTTCTTTTTGTTTTGTTGTTTCATCTTCAACTCACGTTTATCCCACATTTAATACTTTGTTGCATAACTCCAAAAGCAACTAAATGACAAAGACTTTATTGATCAGAAGGTTGTCCAGAAACAGTTTGATATCATTAATACCTAGACTGATATAATTTAATATCGAGACTGGTATGCATTAGATGAAAATGTATTGAAGTTCGTAATCATATCTGTCCTCAGGTCCAGTAAACTAGTGATCATTGAGAGACTTCTGCTATTGGCAGAGCGTTATGTCATCACAATAGAGGTGAGAGCCAACACACACACACACACACACACACACACACACACACGCACTCGTTGGTTTTTATGGTTTACAGGGACCCTCCATAGACACAATGTTTTTTATGCTGTACAAACTATATTTGCTATTGTCCTACACCTGCTCTACACCGAAAACTTAAAAGCACCATGAAGTGTGTTTGGGTTTTGTTTTAAATTACAGTTACATAGGCAAACATAAATCGTGCTCACAATGTAATACCTATGTCATTATGCAAATTTGTGTCCCCATAGTACACCCAAACCAGTCCCCACACACAGCCATTTAGCCTCTTTTGACTAATTAATATTCACCTCTATGTGAAAGAATCAGTCAGTCTCAGAGAATAAAGCAGTAAGCTGTAAAATCATCATTAAACGACAGACTTTGCCAAATAATTATCTTAATTTGTTAGATAGTTGTCAGACCTGCAGCTGTGGAATGAAGAAGTCTGATCATTGGTTGACTGCAACGTTCACCGTCTTTCTGTGTCTCCAGCTGTTCAGTTTCGTGCTGAAATTTAGCGCATTCAGGAATAATCATAGCAGAACACAGCGAAAGGGATCTAATGGTGTTGATTCCTGTGTGTCTTCAGAGAGAGAGGCAGACAGTTTGACACCCGTTCAGTCTAACAGACACTAATTGGTCGGTTATTGACAGACATTTGGCGCAGGAAGTGCTTTTGGACTGTAGCGCTTTTGTCTAAGCCACGAATTTGAGTAAAATCATGTAATATGAAGCTCGGTAGCTTTGCTGGGATTCATTTGCCGATTAATGGAAATAGTTATTCATGGAAAAATTCATCTAATGTTACATTTACATTAGAAAAGTGGTTCAATACCATGTCAGTAACCAGTATAATTAATATAATATTTTTTCAAATGTATAATTTTACGTATTTTAATAATATATGCTGATGTTTTATTATTAATTCTAAGTAAACTACTAGATTTAGTAACAATTCTTTATAAATGTAATAATTCTAATGTGTATTATAATAACATGTACATTAGATTTTGTTCCTGGTATTGAATAATATTAATTAATAATAATTTAATAATATTAATTAATATATGCTACTTTTTACTTCAATTTAAATTAACTACTTACTGTTTTAATTAGTGCTGTAAAATTAATTAATCGTGATTAAGTTTTTGTTTACGTAAAATGTGTTTATATTTATTAGGTATACTTATAATATAAATTACATTTAATTTATACATACATAATAAATATACACAGTACACACAGGTATATGAACAAAAACCTTTTTAATGCAGTTAATAATTTGACAGCACTAATTTTAATATTTTATAAAATGTGATTTAAGTTTCAGCATCATTACTGCAGTCTTCAATGTAACATAATTCTTCTGAAATCATACTAATGTGCTGATTTGCTGCTCAATAAACATAAATTTTCATAGTCAATGTTGAAAACATGCAAACTGTGACTGTGATGCATTTTAAGTATTCTTTCATGAATAGAAAGTAAAAAAATAATAATTATAGATGTCTTTACTGCTGCTTTTGATCTATTAAATAATTTCTCTATACGAAAAAGGAATTAAAATGTAAAAAATCATTTCTTTAAAAAACTATTCTTTAATAGCAGTAGTTTATTTTAGAATAAATGTTATAATAGCTAAAAATCCTTGAATCTGTAAAGCTGATTTCATAAACAGCCATTACGACAGCCAGTATTTAAGTGATTATATCTTCACACTGCTCTGAAATAGAAAATGAGTTTCCGGGTCGCACAGCACTGACTGTTGTCCCGCTGGATCTGTTTCAGGACCTGTATTCTGTTCCTCGAACTATTCTACCTCATGGAGCGTCTTTCCACGGCCATCCTGTTACGCTTCACATCACTTACGAATCTACCAAAGACACATTCACCTTGGAGGTAACATCACACACACACACACACATACACACACTCTCTCTCTTGCAGCTCTGGTGCTCATGACTCAAATGCACACACTTATAAACAAGGTTGATGTAAACTCACACACTTATAAACAGGGTTGATATAAACTCACACACTGTAAACAGGGTTGATATAAACGGAAGACTTGATAAAAAATTCACCCTATTTGGAGAATCGAGGAACATTGATAAATGGCAGGTGATATTAATAAGCAGCACTCTGTTGGGTGATCGTGACTCGGCTGATTGGAATTCGCCTGATTTGAATGAATGGATTGAAATTGATGTGAATGTGTGCAGGCCCACAGTAACGAGACCATAGGCAGCATCAGATGGAAGATAGCCGAGCAGCTCAGCTGTCCGGTGGACAATGTGCAGATATTTGCCAACGACAGCATGGTGAGTGTAACTAACTGTGATGGGTCGCAGTCATATCTGAGCGCTGCACAGGTGTCAAACACTCCCACGGCACGGGCCTGTGACTCTGTGAGGAAGCTATTATGACTGCATGTGAGCCTTTTGTTCTCAGACTGTTTCAAATAGACTTAATTTATTTTTACTATTAGTTTTATTGCAATTAGTTAAACTAGTTTCAATTAGCTGCTAAGTAAGATGTCTAATTTTAGTTTAATTGGCGTCTAATATCCATTTTGGTTTTTTTTTGGAGTAATGCTTTTTATAGTTTAAGGGTTTTTAGAGTGAACCATAAACAGTTACCTTAACTAGTATGAACAAAAATATGTACTTATTGTGTTCATATTGTGTTTTGTTGCTATGGAGGTGGGATACGGGAATGGATAGGGACAGGTTTGGTGGTATGGGTGGGTTAAGGTGTAAGAGATGGGTCAATAGTGTAATTATAAATACATGATTGTTTATGATTGTTACCAGTGTTATTTTTGTATTTTTTATATACTATTAATATCATTATTATTAATTTATCTTTATACTAGTTTATACTTCCATTTTTTTGTTTAGCTTGTTTTGTTAATATTTATATTTTATTTAATACTTATTTTAGTGCAGTCGACCGATTAATCACATTCAAAATTAAAAGTATTTTTTACATATTGGTGTATATTTATTATGTGTAGATTGGTACACAAAAAAATGTTGTTTATATATTACATATATTTATATATGATATAATTTACATGGATATAAATGTATACAAGTAAATGCGCATAAATATTTTAAAAATATACGCTTATGAATGTTCATATTCAACAAGCTCTCCGTATGAACTTTTATTTGTATGTGTTATGGATTCATGCTCACAGTCTTCTTTATAAATTCCAGCTGACGATGAACCGTGACCAGAAGCTGTTGAATCAGCTGGGTTTCTCTGATGAGCAGAGTCTGACGGTGAAGAGCTCAGGAACAGGCACTCCATCAGGCAGTTCAGCGGACAGCTCTGCCTCGGCCAGCTCCAGCAGCAGCGGGGTCTTTAACTCAGCGTACGCTTTAGAGCAGGTACATTCACTCAAACAAGCTTATTGGATCAAATATACACTAAATGTGCAATTACACACTTGTATACACAACATACATACATACTACCATTTAAAAGTTCAGGATCTAAAAGATTTATTTTTTTATTGAATATATGTCTTATGCTTACCAAAGCTGCATTTATTTGATTAGAAATTATTTTAATAAATAAATAAATAACCCTAAACCTAAATGATCATTTATTTGATTTTAGAAAAAAAACTGTATTACAAAATTCATTTTAAAATGCGATCCTTCAGAAATATATAATATACAAATTTGATGAACACGTTTTGTTTAAAACGGTAGATTTCTTTGATGAATCGAAAGTTCAAAAGAACAGCATTTATTTTGAACTGTACGGCGTTTTTTAATCTTTATGTAAGAGCAACTTTTTATCAAAAAATGAAAAAGACATTACAGATCAACTTACTTTATTATCGTCGTGTGTGTGATTGCAGGAGAAATCTCTTCCTGGTGTGGTCATGGCGTTGGTGTGTAACGTCTTTGAGATGCTTTATCAGCTCGCCAATTTGGAGGAACCCAGGTAAACCACCACCAGCAAGCCACGAAAGTTATGCAATTACTTAAAAACATAGTTCAGCCCAGAATTTTCATTTACTCGCCTGTGTGGTTTAGTAAACCTGTTTTTTCGTTATTTAATGGTGAAATTATTTTGGACACTTTGCAGGCATATGCAGGCTGTATTTTGTGATTTCACTTGACTTGTAATAACTGCGCGTCTTCTTGTGCCTGTCCAGAATAACTTTGCGTGTCAGGCAGTTGTTGCTGCTTATCCCGACTGACCCAGAGGTGCAGGACGCCCTTGATAACTTTGTGCCAAAAGAGTCCAGCGTCTGGAGTCACCAGGTAACGGAAAGCCACTCTTTAACTTGGAGAAAAGGGCTTAAATGTGTCAGTTCGAGATTAGATGGCAAGTTCAACTTTATTTCTAGCAAGTAAAATTTATATTTCTCTCTCTCTCTCTCTCTCTCCCTCTCTCTTCCATCAGAAAACTCTGTTTACACTGGGGTCGGGTTCTCAGGCCTCAAAGTCTCCGTCTCTGTCCAGTAAACAGCAGCACCAGCAGAGTGCAGCGTCCATCCTGGAGTCTCTGTTTCGTTCATCTGCTCCTGGCATGTCTACGTTCAGAGTGCTCTATAACCTGGAGGTATATCGTTTTTATTACTATTTATTTATTTTTTATGAAACCGTTCACAAAGCTGTTTTTAGAAACAAACTTATTTTTATCACATATTACGAACCAACATTTGGTCCCAAACTGTTTAGGTGATTGAAAGCTTGATTTTCAACCTTGTTATTTATTTCTACGTATACGCCCCATTTTCCTCTATAATATTAATCCGCATTATTTGAACATTAATAAGTGTATATGTGTAGTGTTTCTTTACCAGCAAATAAGCATATTAGAATGATTTTGCATCACAGGAATTAATTACATTTTCAAATATTAAAATATAAACCTTAGAATGGTAATGTAAACTGCTTTTCACAAATAATATTAGCCTGTTTATTTACTGCGATCAAATAAAAATCTCTATATATATAGTTTCCCACATTTGTGTAAAAATGTATAAAAACAAATTTTAACAGAAAGGCATTTGTTGAGAGAACAATCATTTTTAGGCTTTTCCGTATTCACACGCTGACCCCTGTCCTCCTTCAGGTGCTGAGCTCCAAGCTGATGCCCACATCTGACGATGAAATGGCCAAGACCAGTGTCAAATCTTTCTGTGAGAACTTCCTCAAAGCGGGAGGTCTCAGGTAGCCATCTGCTTTCTACCCACTTTGCGCTGCTCCTCATGTTGATAATTCTGCAGTCGTAATGTGGCTGTGTATTTGAATCATTCTTGATCTCAGCGGTGCATTCTCTCTCTCTCTCTCTCTCTCTCTCTCCGTCTCAGTCTGGTGGTTAACGTCATGCAGAGAGACTCCATCCCTTCTGAGGTGGATTACGAGACCAGACAAGGAGTCTATTCCATCTGCCTGCAGCTGGCCAGGTGCGGTCTCATTTATCAGTCTGGCTGTCTTCTCTTTCCCTGTTTCTCTATTTTGTTCACTCTTTCTCTCTGGATTCAGCACTCCAAGCGATGAACAGCATAATAATACTGTTTTAAAGACCATTGCCATCTGTTTGGGTCATTTATTTAACCAGATGAAAATTCAAAACTGTCTTTTTTTTTCACTGCATATTTTCACGGTTCATAATAGAATTGTTAAAATGTTTCAGAATATAAAACAGTGATGATTTGTAACATCTTTTGGAAAGCGTCCAACACTATGTATTTTGTCTGCTGCTCAAGGGCGAGGTATTCTACCTCGAGCTGTAGATAAAATAACAAGTGAAAATTACCATTATTTTCAGGTCTTAGTCCATTCAATCTGTCGTCCGTGCTGGGAAATAGTAAAGGCCACTTGACGTGAATTATGTAAATAATTTTAATAGTACGGCCATTCAGAACCTGCAATCGATGGTGAATGTAAAAGAAGCAAGTCAAAAAATCGGATATAGTCAATAGGTTGCATTGCAGTGTAAATGCAGTCTATGTAAGCCTAAGACCATTGTGAAAACTTCTAGATAAGCATATACATGTTTTTATGCTCAAAATAAACAGGAAGTTGCTGTTAACTTACCAAGGTTATGTTAAAGTCTATACAAGACATTTTTTTTAACAAATAAAACGTCATCTGATTTGATTAGCTGTTAGTTGAAAAAGATCTTCAGACCCTCTCGTAGATAAAAGTTTCCCATGTTGGTCATTTAGTTTTTTTCAGTCCTCTTGTATGCTGTAGTAGGCTCTGTACAGAGGTGTTCACTGTGCTCATGTCTTTTGAAACCGTATGTGAGGGGTGCTTTAAAAGAATTTAAACTTTTACACGGATTGCCACTCAACGATGTCAGTTTCAAAAAAGTTGATCCATCAAAAGACCCTGGAGGCTGGGACAAGTGTTGCAAGCTTTTGTTTACAGCAGCAGCCTGGCATGGCAACTTTTGTATTTGACTGCAACATGGCAGAGGAGCCGTTCTGTTTTGTTTTGTTTTTTAACAATTTCTGAGCAGTTCTAGACAAAGATGTGACAGGACAACATCCCATCTCTTGATTGGCAGTGCTCTATTTACATTCATTATTTAAAATGTTGGAAAATTGCATAATTTTTATTCATTATTTAAAATATTAATTTACAAGAGACCCAAGTTATTTTCTATGTTTGAAAAGGTAATATAATTTTTATTTTTTTTTTTGCAAAAAATAAAAGATGCGCTCTTTCTAGTCTTTAATAGTTGAGTGTATTTATTGAGCTTTAAGGGCCAAAATATATATATATTTATATAAGTATTATATAAGTATATATATATAAGTGTGTGTGTGTGTGTGTGTGTGTGTGTGTGTGTGTATGTATTTATTTATTTTTCACATCCACACACACACTGCTGTTCATACTGGCGGCAAATTTTAGTTTTGTTATATTTTGGTTTCATAAAGACAATAAAAGCTATTATAAAAGAGGCATTTGTTGCATCCAGTGAATTACTGATTATCATGACTTAGTACTGTCTTTTTATGCATTGTGTCGCACCGTGCATTATAAACATAACACCATGTCTGCGTTCGTAATCAGAGAAACAACAAGCATTATTCTACTGCTCAAAACACGTGTTTGAATAGTATGTAGCAGATTTTTTTAATAAACATAACTTTCTTAAAGGTTGTGAGTCAGAAGCGCCTGACTGTTCTTTCAGAGGTAGAATTGCTCCATTTTATAATCTCTTTGTGTACAGCCAGCATAGGCTGCTCTGCAGGTTCAGGAAAAAGTTCTCCATAAAGTTATGTCCTCCTTTTGAAAGCACAAACAAGGTAGTTTCACTTTTACAACAAAACATAACATCTCCTGAACATGGCAACGCAACAACAGCAAAAGTGTTTAAACAAGCTGTTTTGGGGGGTATGGACAAGTCCTAACTTTTATAAAGAATATCACTCTGGTTTTCAGACTTTGAGATCTTATCTATGCACTAACAGCTTGTAACACCCCAAAGAGAAAGGAAAACTTGCATCACATGACCCCTTTAAAGACTTGCTCTTTGTCTCCCTCTGCAGGTTCCTGCTGGTAGGGCAGGCTATGCCTAGTATGCTCGATGAAGAGTTGAGCAAGGAAGGTCTGGACACTCTCTCCTCTCGACCGTTCCGTAACGCCGGGCGGCAGAGCGGCCGACAGCTCTCCGTCTGCGGCACTCCAGAGAAGTCCTCCTACAGGCAGGTGTCCATGTCTGACAGATCCTCCATCAGAGTGGAAGAAATCATCCCGGCCGCCCGTGTCGCTATACAGGTGCGAGAGAGCTTCTGATGCTTTACTAAACGACTCATTTCTGACCCTATCTGACATCACCGGTTTGTCATTTTAGACGATGGAGGTGGGAGACTTCACGTCCACGGTGGCGTGTTTCATGAGGCTCACCTGGGCAGCGGCTGCAGGCCGATTGGACCTCGTTGGCAGTAGCCAGCCAATCAGAGAGACGACCAACTCACTTCTCCCTCTGGGTGTCCGCAGCCGGGTCAGCAGCACAGGTGAGACTCTAAACCATGCTGTCTTAGATAGTCAGACTTATGCATATCTCAAAATGTTTGTGCTCATGTGTGTCGCAGGAAGTAACTGCAGCTCGGGCAGTGAGGGAGAGGTCACCACTTTGCAAGCTGGGATATGTGTCAAACAGCTGTGTGTGTCTATCAAAGACACTATTATTGCACGAGAAGCGCTCTCTTTACTCGTCACATGCCTCCAGCTACGCTGCCAACAGCTATGTAAGAAAAAAACACTAGGGTTTGAAATAAAGTCATCAAAAATTCAAACACTTACCCCATTGCTTTGTTTCCTGTTCTTTTTCAAGCTTCATTTTACTCTCTGCCTTCTGTGAATGATTTCATCATTGATATTCTGCTGGGGTCGCCCAGTGGAGAGGTCAGTGTATGAGCTGTAGTCCTGACAAAAGTAAACTTGTCTCTTAACCTTGGCTCCTGAGTCCAAACATCTAAGCTCCTCTGTTCACAGATCCGGCGCGTGGCGTGTGATCAGCTGTACACTCTCAGTCAGTCGGACACTTCTGCTTACCCTGACCTCCAGAAGCCCAACCTCTTCCTGCTGAAGGTGGTTCTAACAGCCCAACTTCCTCTCTGGTCCCCTACCAGCATCATGAGGGGTGTTAACCAAAGGTTCGGCACACTAATCATATGATATTTTTAAAAATCTTATTTCTGTAAGTGTATAATGGCCAATGAGATCTAACTGACGTTATCGTAACAGGCCCACAACATAAATGAAAACATTGTGTAGATTAGAAAAGCTGTGAAATTCTGAATATATGCTGAGCTAAACTGATGATTATGTTTTAGGTTGCTTTCACAATGCACAGAGTATTTTGACCTGCGTTGCCAACTACTGGATGACCTGACCAGTAAGTGTTCTGCCAAATTAAATTTATAAAAAAAAAAAATACAAATTAAATTTATATCACATAAATGTCAGTATTCATACATTGTTACTATTACTTTTTTTTTATTATTCAGTTAGCCCGTCATTATTATTATAATAATTTTAGTTAATTGTAGGAAACGTTAATTGTAATTAATTTAATTGCGTAAAAAGTTTTGCATCCCACATTTTTGTGTACTTGCATCCCTATTGTTTGCACATCGTCGTCTTCAGTTTTCTAGTGTTGTGTTGACTGCAATAATTTTTTAACCCAAGTTTCGCAAGTTATTGTTACAAATTGCAGACTTAATCAACACCTGATAGTCCCTGTTGAGTGATTTTTTTTGTTTTTTTTTTTTTTTTTTTTTTTTTGGTTTAAGGCAAAATTTCCAGCCCTGTTACCCGTTCTGCCTACAGTATGATTTTGCATGTACTCTCTCTGGCAAATATTGAAAAAGAATTAAGCATTAAATAAAAAGCTTGGTGATAAATATTATTAACTGATTACACACTGATCAATTCACTAAGCCAGTTCAATCCGTTTTTTTCCATTAAACATGGCAGTCACTTGCTTTAGTGCTGTGCGGTTCCCTCAGAAAAGCTCAGCCTTCATATGCTTCATGTTCTCAGCATCAGAAATGGAGCAGCTTCAGATCGGTCCCGCCGCCATGCTGGAGGACGAGATCAGCTGGCTTGATAATTTCGAGCCCACTTGGACCAACGAGCTGGAGACCAGCGAGGCCGACAACATCCTGCTGGCCGGACACCTGCGCCTCATTAAAACCCTGCTGTCCCTCTGCGGCAATGAGAAAGAGCAGTTCGGTCAGCCACTTTCCGGATAAATACGACAGCGTGTGATATGCATATGGAGGTCCGGATGTGAAGTAAACTAAGCTTCTTGTTAATGTGCTGCAGGGCCCTCTCTGATCCAGCAGCTGTTGGATGACTTCCTGTTCAGAGCATCTCGTATCATCCTGAATAGTGACAGCTCAACTAGCACTACAGCGTCTATCCACGACTTTCACCCAAAGTAAGAGCAAATGCTGTCATTTAAACACGCACTGATAATCCGGTTGCTTTAGCTACCTTTGGTAATGATGCCTGTGTCTCAGGTGCAGTACGGTCAGCAGTCGTCTGGCGGCGTACGAGGTTCTGGTCATGTTGGCCGACAGCTCTCTTACTAACCTGCAGCTCATCACTAAAGAACTGCTGTCCATGCACCACCAGTCTGACCCGTCTCTTTCCAAAGAGTTTGATGTGAGTCCCTTCACCGCTCCCTATATCTCTTGGAGGAAGTTAATTCTGCTTTAAGAACTTCCAGCAGATGCACTCGCATTCATTCCTGTGTCTGCATGTGTGTTGTCAGTATCTTCCTCCTGTAGACAGTCGCTCTGTGTCTGGGTTTGTGGGGCTGAAGAACGGAGGTGCCACCTGCTATATGAACGCAGTGTTTCAGCAGCTCTACATGCAACCTGGTTTGCCCGAGGTACAGTAAATGTTGCTTTTTTTTAATCACTAAAGTAAATGAGTAAAGTAAGTAGCCCACACTCTCACCACTAGATGATGCCCTAACATTGAAGTAATAGGAGTCAAGGAAGGGTTCATTTCTGTGTCGGTAAAGGAAGGGCGATTTTTGTGTGACCTAGTTTGTTTTAAAATGCCCTTTTTCGTATTTAAAAATGTATTTTTTGTTCAGTTTTAGCATGATCAAACATTAGTAACACAAATTTGGTCTACCTTTGATGATTCCAACTCCGTGATTAAATCATACTCTGCAATATTACAGTCAGCGAATCCAATATTTACTCATAGTCAGACGTCAGACCAGTGTTGAAAATATTGAAAATATTATTTAGATCAATGGGACATTTATGTGTCAAAGTATTGTTGGTTTTTAATCAGTTCTGTTCATTGCATTCACCAAAAAATCCAGAAACCTTAAAAAGACGTCATAGTTTTCACAAAAATTATATTTAATTATAATTAAAGTTTTCAACAAGTAATAAACAATGTTCATGTGGTATTATTTTAGTAACATTAGACTCTTATACTAATATTTTAACCTATATATTTACTTATTAGTATAGAATTTATCTCATTTTTATTTCATACAGTATTTGTGATGTTTGCCTTTTATAATAGGTTTCAGTTACAATTTTAGCCTTGTGTGTGTTGTAGGCTGTCTTGTCAATTGAAGATGACATTGAAAACCCAGAGGAGAGTGTGTTCTGTCAGGTACAGTCTCTGTTTGGTCACCTGATGGAGAGCAAACTACAGTACTACGTACCTGAAAACTTCTGGAAGGTGAGATCAACTGTTATGTCACAGTGAACTAAACTGCTGCCAAATGTAGTAAAATATATAAAAAAAAATGTATCTCAAATATTAAACTAACTAAAAAACAACATTCGTTTTATCTTTCGTTTATTAGTGAATTTGTGGGAAAAGATATCAAATTTAGATGCTCATGAATATTAAAAAAGCACTATATTGTATTTTTGTAACAAGTTTATGTAAGATTTTATTTTATTTAAGCTTAACTTTTAATTTTTAATTTCAATTTATGAAAATTCATTGGTCTCATGACTTTTGTTGGTCTTGATGCAGATATTCAAGATGTGGAATAAAGAGTTATATGTACGAGAACAGCAGGACGCTTATGAGTTCTTCACCAGTCTGGTGGATCAGCTTGATGAACATCTTAAGGTACAGCTCACCTGAAGTTCCTGGCACACTCAAGTGTCCATAAAAGTCTGAAGTGTGTTTGCAATTATCCTAATTTTCATCTTTCTAGAAAATCGGTCGAGAGCAGATCTTCAAGAACACATTCCAGGGCATTTTCTCTGATCAGAAGATATGCAAAGACTGCCCACACAGGTAAGCTTTAAAGATTCAACTCGCATATCATTCCAAACCCTAGTTCTTAAGAAGACCTCTTGATGACATTAACTTGAGTTTGTTTTTGGGATTGCTCTGTAGGTATGAGCGCGAGGAGACGTTCATGGCTCTGAACTTGGGGGTGACGTCCTGCCAGAGTCTGGAGATCTCTCTCGATCAGTTTGTCAGAGGAGAAGTCCTGGATGGCAGCAATGCTTATTACTGCGAGAAATGTAAAGAGAAGGTAAAGTCTGATGTGTTTTCATCCGTAACTGCAGGGTATACGGCTGTATTTTGTACTCACACGTTCTGTGTTGCAGCGGACCACTGTGAAGCGGACCTGTATAAAGTCTCTGCCCAGTGTGCTGGTCATCCACCTCATGCGATTCGGCTTCGATTGGGAAAGTGGCCGGTCCATCAAATATGATGAACAGATCAGAGTAAGACTATATGCAGCATCAAATCTGCTTCCGCAGCGTTGACCTGTGACAAATTTGACAAAAATATAACTTCTGATCAATTTAATGTGTCCATGCTAGTTTACTCAGATAACCTCAGGTATTTGAATTTGTTATCCAATTTATTACATAATTAATCTAATCAGAGAATAAATTTGTCTGTTAAAATACCCACAAAAGATGTAGTCTTAAATAAGAAAGTATCAAATAGTCATTACAGATGGTGGCAAGTAGAATTTATTTTATTTATTTGATTCAACATTTATTAAACGTATACAACAGTCTTCAAAATTTATGTTCCACAAAAAAAAGGTTGACATGACTAATTAAGTTATGAGTTAAGCTGGCAGCCCTAGTAGGAATTAAGTTGCATCTACTTCAATAATCTGTGTTCACTTTTAGTTCCCCTGGGTGCTGAACATGGAGCCGTACACTGTGTCAGGAATGGCCCGCCAGGATTCGAGTGCAGATCATGGAGAGAACGGGAGAGGTGGTGAAGCCGGCTCTGGGGGATCACCGAGGAAGAAGGTCACCATCTCTGAGAACTATGAACTGGTGGGAGTGGTGGTCCACAGCGGACAGGCCCACGCAGGACACTATTACTCATTCATCAAAGACCGCCGGTGAGATTGAGTGTCTGTTAACCTGTTTGTGGGGCTTTCTGGGTGGTTGCTAGGTGTTTACTTTCTGTCCCAAGTTAAGGGAGAGAGTCTGAGAGTCTTGGTAGAAGGTAGCACACCTCTTCTTATCAGGCTTTACACGTTACACAAGGATTTTGCAAACCTGGGATTTGTTGATAAATACTGTATCTAGTTATGAAGAACTAGGCTCATCGGTCCTTTACATGCAGTCTGCTACTAATCACATAATTTACTGCATTGCACAAGTTGATTGGCCTCCACTGCTTCAAACCCCAATGAAACCGTCATCCCCCCAGCACCACCTGTCTAGATTAGCTATGGGATTTATTTTTCTTTATTCTTGCTGCAGCAGATCTTTCATGTTTACAATGCATGTCTATGTCCTTGTTGGCATTAGTAAGCCCATATTTGCTTGGCAGCAACAGGAGTGTTTGGCAGATATAATCCACCAAGACCAAACACACCAACACCGTAATATCTATTAACAGGCTAATACTTTTCCAGGTTGTCATAAATACAGTAATTTTAAAATGAAAACCATTCAAATTAAACATTTAATATAAAAAGAGCAATCGTTTTGTTTTTCTCCATGGCATATGTTTGTTAACTTGCTAACTTTTTAGGTGGTGCTTCAAATAAACCTTTTAGTTTCAAAAGTTTGGAAGAAATAATTCTATCTACTTGGGAACAAATGAAAAGTAGTCGGAGATTATGGCATGCATTACATGTTTCTATTAAAACAGTTCACAGGGCTTGTGGTCAAACAGTACATTTATGAAGTTCTACCAGTTTTCCATAATGCACAGTCTATATATAGGACGTACTTCGGCAACCGTAATATCTGAAACATGTTTCTGGGAGGTATTTGCCCTTTTTGTGCATGTATGTGTGTGTATTTATGGGTCTTTGAGGGGGTCGTGCTTCTGTTTTTGGCAAGAGTATTTTTATGAGAGCCTTAAACTGTCCCAGATGCTTGGCAGCATGAGGGTGCTTTAAACTGGTGCATTTTTTGAGGGAGTGAAGGAATGTTTGGGTGACCAAGCAAAGCTCAGCAATGTCTGTAATATGCATTTTTCAACATTTTGTTTTCTTTTAGGGGTAGTTCACGAGGACGCTGGTATAAGTTTAATGACAATGTTGTGGAAGAGTTTGACATGAACGATGAGACTCTGGAGTATGAGTGTTTCGGAGGAGAGTACAGACCCAAAGTTTATGACCAGTGTAAGTTATTAATATATCCTTAAATCCATATAAATTACTTTTTATACCAATTCAGTAAAATAATAATTTGACTTTTACATGAACTCAAACTGAGCCCAACTTATGTAATTTATTTTATCTGAATTAATTTTATTATAATATAATTTTTTTACTGAGGTAATCTTGAGCTGGTTTCACTGTTATTGACCAGTGATTGATTGATTTATTTTAAATATGTAAAATACACCAGTATATTTATCTTAACTTATTTGTGGATTAAATGTCACATTGTCATTTTCGTTATCACTCGTGTTCATGCTGTATTAACGTTTTGCAACTGTATTCACATGCTATAGCTAACCCCTACCCGGATGTCCGGCGCCGCTACTGGAACGCCTATATGCTGTTCTACCAGCGCATCAGTGACCAGAACTCCCCCGTCCTGCCCAAAAAGAGTCGAGTCAGCATCATGAGACAGGAAGCAGAGGACCTCTCATTGTGAGTTAGTGTTTTACCTCCTGCATGAACGTTTGAATATGGATAAACTTATAAATGTTCAAAATCCCTCACCTCAGGTCAGCCCCATCATCTCCGGAGATCTCACCCCAATCCTCCCCACGGCCACCTAGGGCCAACAATGACCGCCTCACGCTGCTCACACGCTTGGTCAAGAAAGGAGAGAAGAAGGGTCTGTTTGTGGAAAAGATGCCTGCTAGGATCTATCAGGTAGCTCATCATACTGTACTGTAACTATAGTTATATTGTTCATAGTGTTTCAGGCATGTTACAGCTTTTTCAAAAAGTTCACAAAAATTGACCCTTTCGTATCTGTAGATGGTGAGAGATGAAAATCTGAAGTTCATGAAGAACAGAGACGTTTACAACAGCGATTACTTCAACTTCACACTGTCTCTGGCTTCTGTCAATGCGGTAAGCTTTGAGCGTTCAGCCTCTTTTATAAGTGCTTTATATCTCCTGTACTCAAATTTGAGCTTTATACTGTTTTTCAGACAAAGTTAAAGCATACATCATATCAGGCCATGGCCAAAACCAGCCTGCAGCTGGCCGTCCAGTTCCTCTTCCACACTTACCTGCGTACCAAAAAGAAACTCAGGTGGGAGGGTGTTCACGCAGGCTTATTATCGTTAATATATTATAAAGACATGAACTAGTGGTGGAAATTATGTATTTTTAATAATAATAATAATAATACCCCAGTTGTGGCTTATAAATAAAACAAAAGTAATCTTTTTCAGTCGATATTTCATTAAACTAATTTAAGTAGTTTATTAACTCGTTTATTTAAGCAGTGTGTTAACCCCGGGGTCTTCTCTTTCAGGGTGGACACAGAGGAGTGGATCACTACTGTGGAGGTTTTGTTGTCCAAGAGCAGCGAGGCTTGTCAATGGATGGTCCAGTACCTGGTGGCACCTGAAGGGCGGGAGATCATCAAGTGAGTGTCACATCCATCCCTCTATGCACATATTGGCAATACAACCACCACTGGCTAGTAAATAGTAAAACTAGCCAGATTATTGGCACACAGACATGAAACACTTACATCTTTATACAGCTTTGTATCTATTAGAGACAGGCGATATACCTGTAGACTCAATTGACTGGGTGCAGGTAGCTCTTAAAGGGACAGCAGTCTAATATTCCTGCTGTCTTTCATTCATAACAATCAAACAGTTGAGAGACAATCTCTCTCTGCTTTTGACTAAATCTTACAACTGGTTTCTACCATAAGAACTATGCAAAAATACGTGGAAATCCCAGATGACACTTTTGTTTTAGGTAGTACCATGTTCCTCCAAAACCAAATATCAGAAACATCTGTGTTTGTGTTAGCGTTCGTGAGAGTTTCACTGGAAATCAATAGCACATGCAGGGTACGTACACAGCTGCTTTCTGTCAGCCTGGAATATGGGCCCGTGCAGGGATGTTAATGTGTGGTGCATGTGAGCGCAATCTGCCCTGCTACACGATTGGCTGGTTTGTATCGAATGTTAGGGCTGCCCTGATTGTCATGCAACACCTCAGCTGAAGCCAGGGAATGTTCCCCCGAAGGTTTTATGAGCCAGCTCTCACACACTGCCAGCAAAACAAATAGTTTCCCTTATCAATAGAGACCTGGAGCCGTAATTTCATAAAAAAATAAATAAATAAATTTTCGCCATGGATAGAGCTGGGCGATAGAGCTGGCGCTGCAAGGAAAGTTTCCACAGACCTCCCAAACTGCTTAGATACGCCAACATCCAGTGTCTCCTACCACGTTCATGCAAAAACTGGTTGGAAAATGGACTGAATTGACGTTGTTAATGGGTGAACGTCATGAAGGGCATGATTTCTTCTCTCTGTAGGATCTGTCTGTTGGAATGCAGCGTGCGGGAGGTCCGTGTCGTGGTGGCCACCATCCTGGAGAAGACGCTAGAGAGCTCTTTGTACTTCCAGGACGCTGGCTTGGACTGTCTTTTGGACATGCTGCTCTCTCTGTTGGATAAGGACGTCCCGGATAACTGCAAGAACTGCTCCCAGTACTTCAGCCTCTTCAGTAACTTTGCTCAGAGGGTGAGAACAATGATATCCATTTAGAAGATATATACTAAGCCCCCGAAAAAACTAGTACCATAAAAGTGGCCCATACAACAGATATTGTGTTCTGAAGTCACACATATAAACCTATTCACTGATGATGTGTTTAGGGCTGTGGGCCGTGTCAGCTGCTGCTAAAGCATTCTGCTTATCGTCGGATGCTTGTCTTCCTTCTGGGACCCAACCGGCAAAACAACCAGGTGAATATTGGGGTTTATCGCTTGCTTAAAGAGATTCACAAGGAGTCGTGCAGGTTTAGAGTGACATGAGGTTGCGTAAATGATAAATCAACTTTGTTTTTGGACATTAGTGACGTTCTGCTGGTTCTGTGTTTTAGCACCGGCGCTGGAGTTCGGCCCAGGCTCGAGAGTTCCTGCATCTTCACAACACTCTGGCCCTGATCGTGCTGCACACAGAGCTCACGTCTCAGAGGACGGAGGGTAAGAACACGGCGCTTCTCAACACGCACGCCAAGGTTGCCATCATTAATGGAAACTATTGAGGGCATAAAAACGTAATGACAAAAAAGAAGTAAATAATGGAAATTGTAGATTGCAGAAGAAATATAATACATTTGTGCACTTTTTTTGCTTTTTCACAAAACAAACAGCAATGACTTTTTTTTTTTTTTTTTTTTTGTGAATGAAATTAAAACTTATTCTTAAAGGATTGCTCAAAAGTGACAGTAAAGCATTTAGTATGTTACAAAAGATTTCTATTTCAAACAAATGCTGCACTCCTGAGCTGTATATTTATAAGAGGAATACGGAAATACAAATGTAGCATGATTTCAATAAAAGCAGCTCTTTTGGTTTTAGTGTTGAGAGTAACCAGGAATGTTTCTTGACACACTGCGAGTTATTTTAAATTCTAACAGCATTAGTGTTTCTACTGTATTCTTGGTCACATAAGTGCAGCTTACAGACCCCATACTTTTGAATGGTAGTTTACATGATGATAAATGCTACAGTTGATGAAACATCAATTTACCAGTGCAGTCTTCTGCTTGTTTAGTTAGTAATGGTTCTCTGTGAATACTGTTGTTGTGTGTGTGTGTTCAGCTCAAGGAGTGTTCAAGCACGCTTCCTCAGGACTGGTGGCCCCATCTTCACCCCTCCTGCCACTACATCCAGACATCAACACCTTACTCTTCAAAGCAGAAGGGCAGGCATATCTCATGGAGGTAACACTGCCTCTTATTCTCTCTCTGCTGTCTCTGTCTGTCTGCGTTGCTCACTGCTGACTGAGACGCGTTGTCTTTCAGGTGATGTTTGCCATGCGTGAATTGTCCGGCCCGTTATCGTTTCTCATAGAGATGATCACATATTGCTCATTCTGTAATGAACCTTTCTCACTGGGAGTCTTACACTTACTGAAGGTTGGTACCCTGACATTTTAAATTCTAAAAGAAAAAAAATTGTAATTTCAATGCTTTTTACATTTTTATTTTTTTAATAATTGTATTAATATTTGTAAGTATTTATTATTTTGTTGTACACATTTATTGGAAAATATATACTTGTATGGGGGTCAAAGACAATAAGTGCTCTAAATTGTTGTTTTTCTCAAAAGTATCACAAAGTATTATGTTTAATTTAATTGCATTTTCTTTCGTCTTTTTGAGCAAAAAATAAATGTTTTTCCCCGATTTACAGAAAACTGAAATGTGTAACAGTTTTGTCAGGCATATTTACAACAGCAAAAAATATACGACACATTAAAAGACTAATTACTTTCACCTCAAATACTAATTTGCTTAAATTTAACACTTTTTTAATTTCTGTTTGTCAGTAAGCCTTTGTTCTACATTAAAACAGTCAAATGTATTCTCTTATTTATTTGAATATGTAGTCAGAATATGCATGTTATTTTAATTTTTACATATTATTACATTGACAACGTAACATTATTTTAGCCAAATTTCAACATTTTATTCTTCAAAAACGTATCTAAAAACTAAGTAGGCACTTTACTTACATTTAGTGTGCTTTCTGTGGACTTAAACTTCTGTAAATTTCCTGACATCTTGACGTTTTAGATATTGTATAAAGTGAAAAATACCACATACAAAAATGCAACCCAAAGTAGTCTTAGCAGAATAATCCTTGTTGAGCTGATCCCTGCCTGTGTTTGTGTAAAAATAAACTTGCAACAATCTTTCTTATGACACGTAGAACCATCTGGAAACAGCTCCTCCTCACGAACTGAAGAACGTCTTTCAGATGCTCCTGGAGATCCTGGTGAGTGATGGCCATGTGCTGTCTTAAACGGTTTGTTGTTCTAGTTTATAATGATGTAACGCCACTCTTCCTTTGATCTGTCAGATGATAGAAGACCCTCTGCAGTCTCAGAGGCTCAAATATGCCTTTGAATCAGAAAAGGGCCTTTTAGGTAAGAACTACATAATTTGGCTTTTTTTTAGCGCGAGTGCTCGTAAGATTCGATTAATTTGTGATAATATGTGCTTCTCGTTCTTTCACAGCTTTGATGCATCAGAGCAACAACGTGGACAGCAGTCGCTGCTATCAGTGTGTGAAGTTCCTGGTCACTCTGGCACAGAAGTGAGTGTAGAGCACTGGGAGCAAATTAGAAATACTCAACATTAACGTAGATGAATGTAACTGTATATATATTATGTTTTAGAGATATGTGATATAATAATGGCATTTTGGTTGTCAGTTAATTATTTTTTTAAGTGCCCCGTTCATCGTTTTTTTAACTCTAAATAATGTCTAAATGCTTCCAATCTGTTAAATGTGTTTTTATTAGATGTTCTCCAGCTAAGGACTATTTTAAAGAACTCTCAGGACATTGGAGCTGGGCAGTGCAGTGGCTTCAGAAGAAGGCAAGAGACCACACACACACACAACGGTACTTCTTTATAGTAAAATAGCATCTGTTGTTGAATTTCCCTTTCTCTCCTCTTTCAGATGTCTGAGCACTACTGGACACCTCAGAGTAATGTATCGAATGAGACGTCCACAGCTAAAACCTTCCAGCGCACCATCTCTGCACAGGTACCCCACCCACAATTCTTTACATTATACTACATCACCAGAGTAAAGTAATCATGTACATCTCAAACTTAAATTTTAACTTCACATAAAGTTCTGAAGAAAACTTCTGTGAAACATTTTTTCTTCTAAAAGCTCAAAGCTTCCACTCACTGTTTTGATGTCATGTAAAATCCCGGGACTCCACTGGGCACATTTAGGGCATGTGAACTGGTAAATGAAGTTTAGTTGAGTGCTGGTTTTTTGTGTTTAGGACACTCTAGCTTATGCCACAGCTTTATTGAATGAGAAGGAGCAGTCCGGCAGCAGTAATGGATCAGATGGCAGCCCAGCCAATGAGAACTCAGACAGAAGCCTCCGTCAGGTAGGGCTCCATCTGTGATTCATTCAGCAGTCTATCATCAATTGCAGCATATAATAAAATATATATTCTCTTTCTCTCAGGGGTCTGAATCTCCCATGATGTTGGGCGATTCTCGAAGTGATCTAGAAGATGTGGATCCATAACGCTTCTCATTGCTTTTGCGCAACTAAACAACACAAAAAAGTTTCCCTCCGACGGAGAGATGTTGTGGCTCTAAACAGACAATCAGAAAACTGCATTTGAAGTGGAGCGACCAGTAGCAGCCAAAGGGGCCCGTCGGAGCGTTAGCTCTTCAGGCCGCCTCGTCCGAAACGTGAACAGAGGCGAATATCGTTTTTGGGTTTGTTTAGGTTTTTTTTTTTTTTTCTTCTTCTGTTGGTTACAACCTGGCTGGATGAAATTAGAGTTTGGGTCTTGCAAGTTATTTAGATGTTTCGTCTGACTTGATGAGTTCTGTCAGACCGGTGGGACTTAATAAAAACGGCGGCGTTCGTTTCCTTGACGTTTTTTACACCGAACTACTGCTATGGTGCCAGACGGGGTGTTTTAAAAGCAGTCAGCGTATATTTGCCAATGTAATTAAGTAGATACTATTCATGAGAAATGTAAAGATGTGTTCCATAAGTGTAATTTCAAATGTAAAATAATATTTTTAAGAATCCTTTACTGATTTTCTTTATTTTTTGTGGATCTGTTTGAGAGGTGCCTCAAATTTATTCGAAAAAAAGAAGAACTTGCCAAGTCTCTGAGAGTCAAATAATCACACGTTTTTTTTTTTTCTTTCTTTCTTGCTGGTATTTTTTAAAGCACTTTATATTTGAATTCAGTTTGTGACAAATTCATCACGTGGAGACAATAACGGACGTCCCCTCGCTGCTTTCTGTCCAGCGAGCTTCTTGGATAGGAACGGCATGCAGCAAAAGACACAAGCTGTTTACGCAAGTGCTAGACGGAAATATGATGGTGGAGGTCGGACCTTACGACGGAAGACACATTGCATCAGCAGATGCGTCCGGAGACATATGCAACACACAGAGACGCTCTGTCCAATGAGATTTTCTTCTTCCTGAAAGACAATGAGTGCTACAATCAGCAGAGTTTGTCATTGAAAAACTGTCTCCTTTCTTTCTGTTCGTCTGTTTTGATGTTGTCTCGTGCTGCTTTGATATGAAAACCTAGGGACGTGAAGACACTTTTCAGGGTTTATTTTGCCAAATTTGTTCGTTTTTTGTTTTTTTTGTTCGTTGGCCTGCATCTTTTCCGTTCAGTCTGCCTTACGCAATGCAAATCGGATGACAAGGCGAGGATGGGGTGGAAAGGGGGTGAAGGGGAAGGGGAAAGAGAAAGACGGAGGTTGTTGAAGGGATGGAAAGTTCTCACAGTGTAGTAAAGTGCCTTTACTCGACTCCTCCCCTTACGCCACTCGCGTCCTCGCCTTGAGACAAACCAGTGGACACGTCGTGCTACACAAATGCCTGAACCCACTCGACATTACGATAACAACGCGCGCACATATACTCGGATGGCTCGGCCACGCTCATCTCAGAGCGCCATATGAGGACACAGGTGGCGTCTCCTGCGTCACTGTCCCTTGTTTGAGCCGAGCCTGTGATGCTCTGCTTTCAGGGTGATTCAGCTGCCGTTTGCTGCTCATTTTGTATCTAGACTAGAACACTTAGCGACATTGCTTCAATGTTTACAGCGGAAGGAACCTCAATGCCACCTCACACAAACGCTAGTGCTGCTTTTTACCTCACAGTCACCTGCTCTTCGCAACTTTCACACGCTTCTGTGCATGTTTGTACGTGTGAGAGACTTTATTGCTGGAAAAAAAACTGCATAAACTGGCCGAAACTGCTGAAAAAAAGCTGGTTTACAGAATAAATCTTAAACCAGCCCATGTGGATCTGCTGGTCTTCATGTTGGTGTCTCAGCCCAAGTTGTGTTGAGATGGTTTAGTGTCCAAAACATTCAATACTAACCAACAGATCAGTCTGATCTGGAAGAAAGGGCAACTAAAAGAAGCAAACAAACATTGACTGGTTTTAGATGACAGCCAGTAGGCCAAGCTAGTTTTACGCTAGATTGGTCAGGCTGGGAGGCCGAGTAAAACCAGCACCCCATCTTAAACTGGTTTAATATGTTTTAACAACATTTTGGCTTGGGCACCTGAACTCAAGATTGCGCCTCTGTTTAAAATAGTTTGGCTTTTTAACATGACCAGCCTGGTTTGCTGGTTGTAGAGTGGTTCGGGGTACTTAAATTCAAGATTAGTCAGGCTGGAAGACCTGATAAAACCAGCAGACCATCTTAAACTGGTTCGACATGTTTTGTTTTGTTTTTCAACATGGCCAGCAAACCGGAGACCTGGTTAAGGCTGGTTTAAGCAGTCTTTTTCAGTATGGTCTTTGACTTTTTGACTCTTTGTCTTGGTTTTGGCCTCTAATAGCGGCAAAACACTGCAGTACTCACAACTGCCTTCATGCTTTGAATCAGTAAATGGTTCATTGCTAATTCACTGCAGCAGATTTGGTAAGCATTTGGGACAATTATTTAGACAGGTTTTAGGATGACCGGAAGATTATTTTGAAGCGTTTCAGGACTAAAAGCACGCGGTTCAACTACGATTGAGAGGAAAATTCATCAGATTAGTGCCTAAACATAAGGCATCTTTCTGAATTTGCTGAAATATGCACATTTGCAAAGATATCACACTAATTTCAGCTCAACTGCCTGCTTAGGTTTTCACTAAAGGAGCCTGTAAGATATGGTGGGGTTACATTTTTACCCAGTGCTGTAGTCCTCTTTGAAATATGGTGTACTTGAGTGAACAGGGTGTGTTAAATTTATCCACAAATCTGAAAATCTGATCCTCCTCCTCCTCCAATCGATCTTTTTAACCTTTCCTACACCTGTAGATGCTGTACCAACCACTCGGTAGATCTGTGACGAGGCTTGCATTTTTAAGATGGGTGTCAGGACTGGGTTAAAGATGCTTGAAGAGTTTTTAATAACTGGTGATTCTTTGATTCATTTCTGCTGCGAGTGTGTATGATGTGTAAAGGAATCTGTTAATGCATGTTAAAACCACATTTTAATTTGTACATCAGAGTTTGACAATGAAAACATTTGATATAAAAAGGAAAAACTGGAATGCACAAGTTTTCAGACTGTGTGGTTTTGTATGTGCCAAGTCTGAAGTAGACCAGGACATAAAGTTGCCAAGGTTTGCAGTATAAAAATATACATTTATAAGAAGAATTACACTCTTACATGAACAATACACATGCATAATAATAGGTAATGCTCTTGCCAGAAATAGCGAAAATACAACAGTTTCAATTCAGAATATGTGTGTAACAAACATTTCGAAGTACTAAATAGTCAAAGTTGTATCTATAATATCATTTTTCGACTATACAGACTATGCAGAGATTTTTTTTATTTAACCGTCTTGTTACATACTGTAAATGCATTCTATTAGTATAAAAATGAAAAGTGCCAGTCCTAAATAATGGCAAAGTGGTATTATCTATAATATCCGTTACCGATATTGGGGATTTTTTTTATTTAATTATGTATAGTATATATATGTTAATATGAAAAGTGATGGTCCTACATATGGTCAAAGTGGTATTATCTATAATATCAGTTTTAATTTAGCGGTATTGCTACATATTTGAAATATATTACCTGATATTGTATATTTTCTACATGCTTATTTCCTCTTTTTATAACTAGCGCTCATCTAATGCTTGCTTTGCCACTTTTAAATGTAATTGTTAGCAAATCTTAATAATGCCTGAATTCACTAGTAGACTTAAAAACACTTTATCATGAGTTTTGTTTTTATTATTATTATTATTCAAGGAAAATGGTATTTGTGTTGCCTGAACAAATCATCGGTATCGATCTGAATTCTAATATTGATGCAACCACGCCTGTATAAATATGTTTTAGCTGTTTAAAGGCCTTTAAATGTGTTTTAGCGCTCCTTGTAGTTTTAGATTGAGTATGGTTATGTCCAGGACTGGTAACAATGCACTTCTCTGTCATGTAATATTGCATAATGACAGAATTGAGCTTACTTGTGTAACACCCCTAACTATTATATTTGTTATAGTGGTTATGTCCATGGTTAATGGTTACATGTTTAGAGAAGTGAGAAAAGAAGAACACATCCCTCAGTGATCAGTCGGCTGGTTGGACAGACGGTGCCTGCAGCAGGTGGCGATGGCGGCAGCTCCTGTACCTCCTCCAGATGTACGAACTACACAGGTGTTAGCCAAAGCAAATGCCCCGCGAACGACAGAACCGAGCGACAGACCCTGACAGCCTGTCAGCGTCCACGAGTTTTCGCATGAAACCTCCACCTGAAAGAAAGATGCAGGTTAGTGTTGCTCCGTTCCACCAGATCATTTTTTGATGAATTTACAGTTGTAAAAAAACGATTCATGATTTGAACTGCAACTGTTCCAAATGTTAGAAGCCGTACATTGGTTTTTGTGTTCATTGCGTCAGTGGAAACCTTTTGAAAGTGAGTCACCTGCTCGCTGAGAGCCGTAGACTCGTGCTCTTTCAGCCGGCACTCTAGAGAGGATGTGTGGCAGCAGGAGGCGTATGAAGTTACACCCGTTTTAGCAAGACATGCCCTTCGGATGCCATATTGAGGTCGATCAGAGTCCGATGCATCTCCAGATAAAGAACTGCAGCCTGCAGGGCATAAATATACAACGAAACAGAGAGGTTGTCATGTACTTAAGCATCAAGAACCTGATTCAAATTCATTTTCAGCTGCAGTGACAACAGAAACTTCACTCATTAAGAAACGGTTTGCCCAAAAATGAACATTTACTCACCCTCAGGCCATCTGAGATCTATACTGAGTTTGTTTCTTCCAATTGGAAATTTAGCATCGCTTTATATCACTTGCTCACCAATGGATCCTCTGCAGTGAACGGGTGCCGTAGTGATGAGAGTTCAAACTGCTGATAAAAACATCACAGCGATCCCCAAGTTAGCATCTTGTGAAGCGTAAAACTGTTTGTAAGAAACAAATCTGTCATCTAGATGTTTTTAACTATTAGTAATAATGCTTTCTGGGGTTTTTTTTTGCATTTCTGTCAGAAGATTACAGTGCCCATATATTTGTTTCTTACAAACACACAGCTTTTTACTTGACAAGATGTTCATTGATGGACTGGAGCAGTGTGGATTATTGATGTTTTTACCAGTTCTGACGGCACTCATTTACTGCAGACGATCCATTTTGTGAGCAAGTGATGTAATGCTAAAGTTCACCAAATCTGTTCTGATGAAAAACAACCTCATGTTGGATAGAACGAGGGCTGGAAAAATTGGCCATTTTGAGATCATTATCTGGTAAATGACCAAAACCCAGCAGACTTTTAACATCCTCTGACCCCAGAGCAATCCATCAATTAATGATATTTAAATGAAAAACGCTGCGGTGTGAAAGCCTGTCACCTGTCAGCTGGTGGTCTGGAGGGCACTCTGCATCCGCTCCTCTCTGAGGACTCTCTGACGTCTGGCACTGAGCTTTATGGCCTGTGCAGCAGCGTGCTACAGCGAACACACCTTGCCCTCCATTCCCATTAACAGCAACACACTCTTTCTGCCCGTCTCTCTCCTGTCACAAAGAAAAAGACTTTGATGAGCACAAATTATTTTTGATGCTTTTTTTTTTTTTTTTCAATCTAAGCAAAACATTCTTTGCTAATCACCTCCATTCTTTCTCCAGCTCTTGCTCCATTTTGTGAGAAACTTGAGCAGCTCAGCATCTCTTCACCGTGACGACAACGGGCTGCAGCCGTGGCCGAACCTTTAGCAGCTGACTGCTCAGACCAAACGGATCTACAGAGCAGATGCTCTCCTGTAAGAAAACACAAACATGCAGCAGAATTAAAATGACCCTAATGGTTACCAATATTTTATGACACCGTTAATGCTTAAATATCCAAGCCTAAAACCATTTAAAATATTTTAGAAGTTAAGTTAAAATAAAATGCAATTTATTATATGGTACAGTACACTATAAATGTGTAATGAAAGTCACTAATTAATGTGCACGTTCAGGGCTATTATTGTTAACCTAAAGCAAAATTATTGACTATTACTGGCGGCGCCCATCAAGCCGCAGTGTTGATTCATTTCAATTCTGTTTTCCTCGTGAGCCCTGACCTGTGAGTGTGGAGGTCGTGTCAGGCAGGGCGACCACCGTGTTGGGTGTAGCGAGACGGTGGTTCAGTGGCAGAGACTCTGGGTTAATGACCTGTTTGACTGAATGATGGAGGAGCTGTTGCAGAAGCTCGGCAGAGCTAGAGTTCGGATTCAGATTCAGGAGCACCGCCGCTATACCTGAAAACACACCGCTGTTACGACCGACCGCTAAAACGAAATGTCACAGTTTTGCCATTATTTTGGTGCGAACCAGCAACGTGCGCGGCTGCCTGTGACGTTCCGCTCTTGGTGGTGAAGCAGGTGGAGCAGTCGCTGGACGCGCTGACAATGTCATCACCGGGTGCGAACACATCCACGCAGCGGCCCACGTTGGTGCCCGTCGTCCCAGTGCTCAAGGGCTGGTCGGCGAAATTAACAGCCCCTACTGTTATCACCTGCAGCAGAGGACGCGCCAAAGGATGTCAAAACCGAATATATTGACAAGCGACTGCTTTTGTGAAGGACTCGATCCATCGTACCTCAGGCTCTGAGGCTGGCGAGTACAGACAAGCGTCATCGTTGTAGTTACCAGCCGCAGCAATAAGCACCGCGCCAGACTCCACCATTTTCCTGCAGGCAGCGTTGAGGGTGCGACTGAATCCCCCTACAAACGGCAGCAGTAGGATCACGGGTGTGATAGGCTGAGACATCAGAGACGACTGAACATACTCCAGACCTGCAACAGAGTAAGATCGGTTAATGTCAGATCTACTTCATCTGAATACATCTAGACCATCTTGGTTTTTTTTTTAACTAATATACAGGTCAATGCGGATCAAAATTGACTGGATTTATTTTGTTAGCTCGCATTGCTATTTTCGCGGTGAACGATTCATCCGTGCAAGTCAGTCCACAAAAACATTAGTTTGCTTTCGTAATCTTTTATCCAAATCTGAAAATGCTCCTCTAAAGGTCTTCTCTGATGAGAGGTTTGACATTGTTAACCACGCCCCTCCAGCTGTCCTGAACGAAACGCCTACTTCACTACATCCAATCAATTCAAGTTTTTAAAAAGCCACGCCCTGTTTTCCTCATTCTGTTTCTTTCTCAAGTACCTCACAATGTGGAAGTAAAATCAGTTGCAACCTTACTGTTTCTGGCTTCTACAGCCAAAAGAATAAAATAACATGATATGCATGTAGATATTTAGAAAATGTAATGTTAGCATAACTAAAAAAATAATGCTATAGCCAGTAATCGTACTCCAGAAATGTGTGTTTCGGGCAGATTCGGGGCCCCCAATCGCAGTCCCCGTGTCACCCGCTAGCTGTCATTCTTACATACACCTCTAATAGTTATTTAGAACTATTATTAAGTTGTGTTTACCTGCTAAAGCTCCTGACACGGTGCCCTTGCCTTGGCAGTTTAACACCCGGACGCTGTTCACACTGGCACCTCGAGCTACACCGGAGTCCCGTCCACTGACCACACCTGCGATGTGCGTGCCATGACCGTCACACTGACTAGCCTGCGGGCGGATGAACGCGGGAAGTGAGGGACATACGCATCTCATCTGCTGTTAAAACCGTCCGGTTGTCACATTCAATTACCTGTCTGTGAACCCTGACCCCATCCTCCTCCGGCACGCTGTTGAAGTCCGTCACCATGACCCTGTCCTCGATCTCGCGATGAGTCGCCTGAACGCTCGTGTCCAAAAGGTACACTCCCACCTTTGCTCCGTCATCTACATACACACTAACATTACAGCTCTGCAGATTTAGTGCTTTATTACAATAAACTATTAGGGAAAGGTGTCACTTCAGGATCGCAGAATATACTTTTAGAAGTAAGTGTTTGGGAAAGAGGGGGAAACTTTGGCTCACTGGGTGGTGAGTATTTTCCAGTCTTGTGTTTGTTTTGAAGGATGCGCTGAAGGTTCCATGGGATGCTCTGGGCGAAGATGGAGGAATCCTCTTCAACGTAGTCCACATGGGGCAGCTTTACTGCCTGCCAAAAACAATGGAAAAGGCAATGGAATGAAGAAGACAGGCAATGTGTGTTTTTAAGCATTATTTTAATAGTAATAAAATATTCTTAAATATACAAAATGTAATTGCGAGCATCACGTAATGTTTGTAAATTACCATGTGAAGGACGTCGCTGCTCATTTTCACCAGAAAGCCGTGGAAAGCTCCCGAGTAAGTCTGCAGTATTTCGATCAGATAGCCCCGTTTGGCTGCTTTCGCGCGGAGTCTGCGCGCGGTGCGCTCCACCTGGTTCACGTGCGTCCCGCTCCTCATCACCACGATATACTGACCCGGCATGCGCCACGCGTCCTGCGCGTAAAACACGCGCTGGTTTTTGATGCGCTCGGGGCGTTTATTTGATACTTTTTTGGCATATAGCAATAAAAGACAACTTCTGAGTGTTTGTGCATAACAAATAAAACAATTACAGTTCCTTAAAAGTAAAAAAATACTAATAATAAATCTTAACGACTTTTTATTGGTATCACTCAGCAAATGACTATAGCCTAATTATACATGCATTATTAATTATATATTTTTTTAATTTCATTAAACACTAATAATGAAACAATCTGCATGCTTTAGGCATATTAATTGCGTTTTGCTTGGTTTCTTTTACTTTCGTAAAAGAACGCGATTAAGTCCAAACCGCTTAACACCTCAGCCTTGACGCATTTATTAGCAATTTTTCCTATGCATTTTTATTTCCCTTACCCAAGCATTTTTGTGACGATATTATCGGCTGATATGTCCACGGGAAATGCAGGCACGCGGGTACGTAGTGGTCTTACCTTAGTGCACCTGTAGAACTGGGCGGATGGCCTGCTCTCTGCTTCAGGCTGGGTGTCATCCTGCAGAATTAAAGACAGGATCATCTCTTCATCCTCGGTGTAGTCTTCATCACTCTCAACCACCGCCGCAAGACTCAGCAGAAAACTCAGCCAACACGCAGTCACGAAGCTTTTCATTCTGTGAAGAGTAAACCAAGCGATATGATACGAGCGGTTTTAGGTGATGGTGCTAAGAAAGTACTTTTTTTGCACTGTCGTTCGTCGTATAACGTGGCGGGCGTGTGAAGCTGAGAGTTTGGGGCTGAAGCGTATCCTCATGTCACTTAACATGTCACTTAAATCCCTCTGAGTGACTGAGGTGGGGCGTCCTTATATCGAGAGATGGCTCGTTAATAAAGCAGCGGACGAGGAGTCGAGTTACGGCCCACCCACGCGCGTTTTCTGCGTTTACGATTCCTGCGCAGACATGTCACAAAACGAAGCCCGTGCGATCAAAGTGTCAGTTAGTTAGATATTGTGAAATGCAGGGGTAAAAACAAAGAAGTGCTACTGAAAAAACACAAAAAAAACCCCAAATTGATTCGTAGTTCAGTTTTTTCATGCACAGTAAAGTGACCACACGCGCGCCTTATACTGTTTTACGCTTGAATGTCACCTGCGCGCGTCCGCGGAAAAATAGCTGCGCGTGCATGTCGGATGCTGCTGGCATCGCTTTGGTCAGAAACAGATTGACGTCGTCCTCTGTTGGCCGGAGAGCGCTATCGTTAAACCTGCAAAACACAATACAGCGCTGGGTTTGTGTGACATAAAAACGCATTTTGTGTGCCTGTGATGTAATGATAATGTTACAGTAGCTGTCTTCATACTGCTTTATACTGCTGTCTTCACTTTGATTTATTGTTCATGAATTGGGTGTCGAGGTGGGGTGAAAAAATAATAAATCAAGGGTTTGTAAACGATAGGATTATGCAAATCACATGCCAGAGCCTTGGGCAAAATTCTTGATTAATATATCTGCATTGAAACAGACTGAATGTTTACACACGTGTGTGCGGGGTTTGGTTTATACTTGTTGGGACTTAAACCTGAATGCAGACTCATAGGGACTCGTGTCACGGTGGGGACCTAAACTGAGCACAAAAGAAAGTAAAAATGTAATGTTTAGGGGTAGGTTTAGGTGTAGGGTGATATAAAATACAGTTTTTGCTGTATGAAAAACATTACGCCTATGAAGAGTCCCTACAAGGATAGCTGACAGGCTCTCTCTCTCTCTCTCTCTCTCTGTGTGTGTGTGTGTGTGTGTGTGTGTGGTTTTGCATAGGCCTGCTGTAGGAATCAAATTGTCACAGAAGGGAAAATATGCATTCATTTATTCAGCCTATGTTGTTCAAAAACTGGATATTTTTTTTCTGTGGATCGTATAAACATGAGTAGTTAGATATAGGTAGTTATTTATTTATTCATTCATTCATTTAATGACCTAAAACACGTCTGCATGAACATTTAAAAATGCAGAAATGTTGGCAAGTCTCATATTTAGGTTTAGAGGATAGAAAATACCCAAAGCTCATTACAAAAGTTGGATATGGCAAAAAAAAAACTAAAAAAAAACTAGCAACAGCATATCTACAGACCACTTTGCAGATGTCCAGGTAAACAAACAGAACGTATACATTTGTTCATTGATAAGTTTTCTGACGCTTCTAGATGCATTTATATTTCTGTTAAATTAACTTGAGCGAATCTACAGTATAGTCATTTTGTCTTTATGCTTTGTCGTAGTGTTTAAAGACTGTGAAAGCTCAGTGAAAAGGAGTCCCCTTTCAGTGTCCTCTGGTCTTCACGGTGACAGAAGTCAAGGTCACAAGTATTTAATCACCTAATGCTTTGCTCCCCTGAGAGCTGAACGATTCTGTTGTCTTGCGCTTTTGACAAAGTCATGGCCAGACCTTGTGACATTCACATGCTTAACAGCATAATGTAAAATACGATGTTAATACACAAATTTAAAAAAAATGCATGACTAGTATAGGTGTCTGGCCAATCTCGTTTGGTGTCAGATGCAGATGGACATCAGGGTCAGCACCGGCTATTCACTCTCCAGCTCAGATGTGTGATAACGTGTGTCCTCCACTCTCCCGTAGTACATCTCTCTGCTGGGGTCCATCAGGGGAGCGCTGGAGCAGGCCAGAACGCTGGGAGAACTTCGACATGTGTGGAGGACGAGAACGCGCTCGCCGGGTCTGCTCTCTGCGTGTCGCTTTGGATCTGATGATATTTCTACTTCATCGTCACAGAAGCCAGCCAAGGGAGCTCTTATCGGTTTTGTTGTACTGTGACAGGAAAGAAAGGTAAGATTAATATATACGCACACATTTTAACTCTAGCGGTTAATATACAGAACTGAGTGCATCTTGCGGAAAAATATTGTAGCCGGAGCTGCTTCTTTGAAGAATCTATGAAGAATCAATCAGGTACCGGGCTGCTCCGCGGCGGTACTGACCTAAATAGTGTGAATATTCTGAATATAAACAGTTGTTATAGGTGTACCGTAGTGATTCAAGCCAAAAACACGGTTTGGAAAATGGATTCATGATGTAGTCGCACATTATATAAATTTAGAACATTTAGAACACAAAAAAAGGTACGGACTGCAACTTTAAATAATAATATAGCAGCGTTTTGATTAAATTTTGAAAATGGGTTGTTAAAAAAAAACACAAAAAATAAAAACAAAAAGGGGAGGGGTGTCCTTGAAAATGGATTAGATCTTAGGTCAAAACATGAGATCTGTTTCAAATCGTCAGTTTGGGGTGTTTTCTTAATTTTAACTTTAATCCCCCCAAAAAACTGAATTATACCGATCCCAGCAGAAGGTTGGATTTCAGGAACAAAAATGTGTACCATACAGGCATTTTAAAATGATTTGTTAAATAAGGTTTAATTTATTAGATTTTCTTATATTTATTTAGCTTTATTTTTGTTTATGTTTTTGTAAAGTCATAATTTTGTTATAATATAATATTGTTTAGAATTATAAGGGTTACTATTAACTGATTTGGTCAGTTGAAATAAAATGATAAAAATGATTAATGAATAGTTTTTAAATTCAATTCTTTAATTTGTAGTCTGCTTACTATTATCAATGTAATCCACATTAAATATTGATGATAATGCAGAGAGAGAGAGAGAGAGAGAGATTATTAGAAGCTGTTGAGTTGTAAGTTGAACCCTTGTCTCTTAAAGATTTTAACCAAAAGTAATCTCATCATATTCAGAGTAATTACATTCTCAGGCTGGTAAGATTCAATTAGCCAGCTGCTAAACCCGGTTACAGAAAGACTTGGAAAGTAACGAGTCTTGATGGGCTCTCAGGAAACACACAGACCTCAGTGTAACGACAGAAAGAGAAGGAAGCAAGAAAGATTGAATTAGACTGTATGAATGAATGGAGTGTGATAGATATGAGCGTTTACATGATCTGTTCGATCTTACAAAACACAGTGTTTCTGCTTATCTAGAACATCTTTATTTAGCTTGGTAAATGCCTTACTGCCAAAACGTAGATTTTGACTTAATTTTTAAGGTGCCCATAATACAGAGTAATTATATAAAACAAAATGTACTTATTATGTAACTAAGTTAATGAAGGTTGCACCTGTAGTTTGTAATTATGTAGATGTAATAGGCCGCTACTGTTACACAGCTACTTATGTAACCAAAAAATTGTTACATATGTGTTGCAAACTTTATACAACGTAATTATAAATTCAAGGAAACAGACGTAAGCTACTTACAATAAAGTGTAGCTGTGTAACACACTCATTCTGTTACATGTGTGTAACAGTAGCTGCATGTTACATCTATATAATGCCAAACTGTAATTACAAGTGATTCCAAAACTTAGTCACATAAGTGCATTTTATTTCACGCAAGTACAAGGGCTACTACGAAGTACCCTAATTAGGTAATTACTCTGTGTTACGACACCTTAAAATAAAGTGTTACCGTTTAGTTTTTTTACAATATAAATTTAGCAGAGAACCGCATTTGTGACATCACGCAAAAATAGTTTTCAGATGCACCCTAACCTTTTCTCATCTGCGCTTCCAGCACTCAAGTCCTGTTTTTCAGCCCCACAGAGTTCTTCCTTGTCTGGCAGTATAACGGTCACCTGTAGGACGAGTGAAACACTCAAACGTAACACACTTCAAACTACCTTCGAGTACGAATGACCTAAGATCTGATACTGCGCCTCGACAGTTGACAAAGGTCAGATGGATCTATTAGTGATGAGCTTACCCTGGGGTAACACTGACACACCGACCAGACAGACCCAACGACCACCATTATGAGTCCCGCAGCGCAGAACGTAGCAAACACCTGTGGCTCCTCTACAGAAATCGTGAACAGACCCAAAGCCACGAACGCCATTCCCAGAACGATGAGCCCATAGCGGTATGGCTTGTTCTCTGCCATGGAAAAAAACCTACAAGTCCAGTAGTGGTTTATTAAGTTCACAGAGAAAGCATCGGTGAGCGAGCGGAGCTTTATAAATGTGTCCCCATAGAGTTGAAGGGCAGGAGAGTGAGTGACAGGACAAGGGGCCAGTGGAGAACCAAGATCCGGATCATTGAACCTGTAATGGGCCTTAGTCAAGTGACCTTCCCCCAGGTAAAGGTTGCATTGGCTTAAGCGATCGTACTACGTTCATTTCCAGGAATGCTGGCATACCAATGAAGTAAAGTAAAGAGAAATAAAGCACAAGAACACGCAAAACATTTGGTTTGATATTAATATTGGTCACCAAAATACAGTTTTTTGTATCATACAGCGTATTGGTATTCATATGCACAGGTGATAGTGATATTAATATACTGACAAAATGATACATAGCTGACAAAACACATCATGTGATATAGTGTCAATAAAACACACGCACGGAACAGAGATAATAGTTTCTGGTAGGCCTGTTAAAGTGACAATGTAAGTGGCGGTTTGGAGAGAGGCACATGTTCAATCCCATATGTAGGCCTACCATTAATATGGGAAAAAAAAGTATATATATATATATATATATATATATAAGAAATGTCTAAATCCTTCTCAAAAACATGTTTTGGTCATTAGGGAAAAAGGTGAGTGAGTAGAAAGCAAGGCACAATTCAATATTTGGTTCAGTTCATAAATAAAGAGGTAATAAGTGGCATTTACAATCATAACATAGCATTTTAACTTTCATATTTGTTCAGATTGACTTCATGTTTGGAGTCCCACAAAAGCCAGTAATAAACACTACCATTCAAGTTTTGGGTTAGTGATTTGGTAATGTTATTATTTCATTTATTTATTTTTAAAGAAAGTCATTTAGCAGGGACTTTAAACGCATTAAAAGCAGAAAACACATTTGCATTTAATGATGGCTTTCACAAAAATATTTGGCAGCTTGACTGTTTTCAACAGTGATAATAATGAGAAATGTTTTCTTGAGCACCAGGTCAGCCTGTTAGAACGATTTTTGAAAGATCATGTGACCCCGAAGGCTTGAATAATGGCTGCTGAAAATTCAGCTTTACCACTGTGGAATTGAATTATTATTAATAAATAAATTGTTATAATTATTCATTATTAAAAAAACAGTTCTAATTTTCTCATTTTTTGTAATTTTTGAAGATCCAAAACTGGAATGGTACTGTGTGTGTGATATTAAATAACAATAGCGTTTTTAAATTAATCATTTATTTTCCCTTCAAATTAATATTCATTCCCTTCGTCTGATTTGAGAAAAACCCTTTAGACAGATACTGACTTTTTTTCACTCTTCTGTTTTTACAAAATTCTGTAAAACAAATTTTTCTTGTCACTTAAGGCACTTTAGCATTTTTTTTAACAGATTAGATACACATTTGATAAGTTTCTGTCTTTTTTTCCCCGTTTATCATGAAATATTACATACATGCTTGTGAATTCGCTTCCCTTTAAATTTCAGATTACTTTTTCAGTTTGTCTCTACCATTGCAATAACTTAAAAAAATAGAGATAAGAAGGGTTATATAAGAAATATATAACCCTATGAATGCATCATCTGTTGCAGAGTGCATGCAGAGCTGTGTGTGTGTTCATGCATGAAAATGTTACTTTGTCCTTTCATTTCAACCAACTTTTTTGTTGCAGATCTCAAAATGACAGTTCTGGATAAATATTCATCTTCCATATCGTAAAGGATGAAAAATATCCATCTTTCAACGCATCGCTGTTTTAAGGCTTACATTCAGTTGTAACATTTAAAGTATTTATGTTAAGTACAATAGAGTTTAATATGGCCATTTATCAGTTATGAGCCACAAAACCAAAATAATTAATGTGTAAATGTGATAGTAACAGATTTTTAATATCTGCGCACCTTCGAACAAATCAGCTTTTCAATCATAATGTGTCGGTGTCTACAGTCAAACCGGTGTGTTTATACTTGGTTTACAGCTGTAGTGGTCTTCACAACAGTTTCGTAGGACGGCGGTGGCTCCATTTGCCAGGGTGGAGGGGTTGAAGGAGGGATCTGTGGACTGATGTCTGAGATGGGAGGAACTTGGACCGACTGTGCTCCTCTGCCGTAGACCTCCGGACGCGATCCAGCCTCCTGAAATGAAAACGGATATGAATATGCATACTTATACTACAGGGTCGTTGAATGCTTGAATCTGATTGGCTGACGAACATTCTAAGGTATGCAATTATATAATATACAATCCTAAAATTTTTAAGCATTTTAAGTACAAAAATACCTATCTGATTGATTTCTTGAGGCGTGGCTATCATAGTTTAAGAATAATTGACCCATGGACATTGAATTTTACTCCATCACCACTTTGGTGGGCATTATTTTTCGAACAATTCAACGGCCTGGAGTCAATTATCCCATACACATAGTTTAATATGTGGCATAACTCTACTGGAAATTTAAAGGGATAGTTCACCCCAAAATGCAAATTAACCTATGATTTACTCACCCTCAAGTCATCCTAGGTGTACGAGTTTATTTTTTTTAAAAATTTGACTTAAAGTTTATTTAAAAATTGTACTTGCTCTTCCAAGTGGATGAATGAATGTAGAAACAATTAATCTCCTTTCCGCATCAACGCAGCGCCATTTTGGAGAAAATCAGCTGAACGCAAACTGTGTACGCTCTGCTCTCAGAAACTATGCCGGGATACATTTTCTACGTGTATTTACGCTTTGAACAAAGTATCTTTGTTGACTGTAAAACTAAATAAAATATGATCCCAAAAGCCAAAATAACCTGATTTCATAGAAACTGGAGGTTGGGTTCACCTAAAGACTGGACTGATAAATCCATAGTTTTTTCTTACAATAGAGTTTGATATTGCCATTTATCAGTTATGAGCCACAAAAGCAAAATAATTACTGTATAACTGTGACTAACATTTTTTTAATATCTGTGCAGCCCCAAGTAAACCAACTTTTCAATCCTAATTTGTCGGTGTCTACAGCCAGTGTTTCTACTTTGTTTACATCTGTAGTGTTTGGCTACGAGATAACATGACCGACTAAGAGGAGCTTCAAATATAGATTCTTTATTAACAAATCCGTAGACAAGACACTGGACAACGTAGGTGTGTGCAGACACGCATAACTTTAACGCAATACAAAAGGAACCGAGGCAAACACGGGACTTAAAAACACAAGAACGTAACCTGGAGAACTGAAACAGGTGGGGAGGCACAGGTGGAAACTAATTAACTAATAATCAAAAAACCATGGAAACGAACTAGGCAGGAGAAAGAAAACACAGAAAACCAAACCAAAACAGCATACATGTTACAATAGGACGGCGGTGGCTCCATTTGCCAGGGTGGAGGGGTTGAAGGAGGGATCTGTGGACTGATGTCTGAGATGGGAGGAACTTGGACCGGACTGTGCTCCTCTGCTGTAGCCCTCCGGATGCGATCCAGCCTCCTGAAATGAAAACGGATATGAATATGCATACTTATAGTTTGAATATGTGGCATAACTCTACTGGACATCTGAAAGGATAGTTCACCCCAAAATGAATATTAACCCATGATTTACTCACCCTCAAGTCATCCTAAGGATATGTAGGTCTGGACAATAATTCAATATCAATATTTATTACTTATTAATATTATTTTTTTAAACACATTTCCGAGATTTCGATACACATTAGCAGCGTTCCCCATACATTGATTTATTTGTGCCGTTTAACTTTTTTGAATAAACATGGGCATGTTTCCAAATCAAAATGCGGCCCGGGTGTTTATATGAATGTATCTCTTAAAGAAAAGTTTCAAACACATTTTTAATTTTTATCTGGTAAAGTAGCGTTCATGAGCAGAGCTGCCCAGGTAAAATAAAAAAAATTTAAAAAAGTACATTTCCATAATATAACTATTTCTGTAACACTAATTTTGTACTTAATATACTAAAAAATATTCTTTAGTTCTTCTTAAGATAAACTTAAGATCATCTAAGTGGACTCAACTATGCTATTTTGAGACACCATGAATATGAACTAAAATGTGCTTTTAACATACTATCTTTGTTTTTAAAAATGTATTCAGTTACCATTTGTGGCACACTTAAAACCATCTTTTATACTATAGTAGACTGTGTGTAATATAAGTGGTAACTAGATACATTTTTTAAAGACAAAGGTATAGATTCACTTTAAAGTAAGCAGTTTTATAATATCAAACATACAAGACATTTTCAGTTAGAATTACAACGACTTCAGCTGACTTCTGTGGAGCCTAAGAGTCACGTACGTAATCACCACAGACCAATGCTAGTCCGAATGGCAGCTTTAGCTTTCAAACTTTTGGTTTATTTCACCTATGTGTGCTCGATAGATTGTTCTCGTTTTTTAAAACCGAGGAGTTTGAGCGTTTAACATTAGTCCCTTAAAATGATTGCGAAAAAGTCAGGGGTGGGGAGAAGAGGGGGGACCCCTAGGCACTGATTTGATGGCTTCAACATGTTGCAAGAAATCTCGTCTCTCTCCCTCTCGTTTCCTCCTTCCTCATTCTTTCTGGGCTAGTGTTCAATGCTGACTGCTTTCTGTTAACATTTATACTCCTGATCACGTGGTCAGAACGAACTGCTTTCCCCCTTTGATTCTGTGATTCATCACGATTCTCCAAACAAAAACAAAACAAAGCATAAATAGTTTTGAATACAAACTAAGATCATTATAAAGTACCAGCACTTCATAATGGCAGTGGGCCCTTTCTCTCTCTCTCTGTCTCTCTCTTTCCCTCAGACATGGAACACTGAAAGAATTTGGCACCCGGCAGCTGTTCAGTCTTCACTTGCTCTTTCTCTCAGTTTCTCCAATAATGACATGACACGATTGCGTTTTGCAACCAGGTCTCTTTAAAATATGTGCATTTGTACACTTTTTGTGCAATACCGTTTTTGCATAGTTTACTACACGTTTCGCAGCACGTTCAAAGTGAAATGTCCACTGAGAGGCGTTAAAACGCAGGTTCAATACGTGAACCCTGGCACATTTTATTACGCTCATATAGTTACATATATTGAAATATCTGGGAGTTGTTGCTAAAAGTTCATGCTCTACCATGACGGAAATTCTGCCTCTAGTGTTCATTTCTTTTGGAAACTGCGCTGATGCACTTATTGTTATGTATTTAGTGCACCCAGGTACGTTTATGCCATGAGACCAAGTAGGCATTTTGTCAGGCACTGAAAAATTAAAAAAAAATTCAGAGTGCTTTGACTAAAGTGAGGCAGTTTAAACGTCCTAAACCAATAACTGTACCTGACATTAAAATGCTGTTATGTTAAGTTGGAAATAACAGAATGGCTTCCTAAAATCTCATTTAAAGCTAAAGTGTAATTCCTGTGTGTAAACTCACCAAACAAATTGCAAAAGCGGTTACCAAAAAACGAGCTGTGTTTTCATAATGATACACAGCTGTCTTTGTATATTAAACTGGAAAAAGGAAAATACCAATTGAAATGTAAATTCAAACAGACTAAACGGATAAAGCTGAAGTATTTTTTTTCCACACACCAGCACCTCACAGACTGTTGAGCTGATACACTGGGTTTCCATGCTTTGAAAATAAAAGCACATAGCGGTGACATGCGTTAGACCGTGGACAGGGGTGGGTAGAGTTTACAACAACTTTACTCAAGTAAAAGTATTCCATTGCTGAAATAAATTATATTTTAAAGTATATTCACTATGTATTATAGGCCATATGTACGCCTGTATAACCTTAGACACGGAGAAGAGTGAAAACTCTATCATAAACTGATCATAGCGAAACAAATGCTCATTTACAGATCTTCTTCCGTCTGTTCTGCAAAATGTAAACCAATGTTCTTTTAATGGGTAAATATTTAAGTGTCCAACGTTAGGCAAAGGCATTCCAGCTAACGCAGGTTTGGCGGGTGTTCGTTTTAATACTTTCTGGCAGCTTATTTCATGTATAAAAACTTTGTCTTTAATGTATAAGGTGTCATTTATTGTTGTTTGTATTTTGTGCCTTGCACTGATTTTGTCTTTGCACTGTTTGCACTAGTCTGCACACTGGGTTTACACTCTACTCCCCTGCTGGTTGCACTAGTCTGCACACGTTGCACTTTATGAGGCTAAGACACTGTCTTAGCTCAATATGTGAGTTCTTTTGTATTGTGTTGTAAGTGTGACTCCATGTAGCACCAGGTCCTGGAGAAACGTTGTCTCATTTCACTATGTACTGCACAGCTATATGTAGCTGAAATGACAATAAAAAGCCATTTGACTTGAAGCCAAGTATCTTGTACTGTAATCGAACGTATCTAGAACTGTAGACAGCACACGTGTCTTCAACGCTCTTGGTGTTCTCAAACTTACAAAAACGGCTTCAGCCGACTCTGAATCACTGAATGAATCATTCAAACTGATTCACGAACTAAATCACAAACTAAACTTTGAACAGAATTGACTCAAAAGAATGAATCGTTCACGAATGGGCATTGTTCATTGCCCAGAGAAAAGCAGACGGAGATTATTGCATTAAGATGACGTAACGAGAGGAGCGTTGCCCACAGAAGTAGTCACCTAAAAGTAGTAAAAACTAGTTTTTTTTTCACTAACTATTTACTTACCCATCTGTAAAAATACCCATCTTTAAATATACTCCCGAAGTATTAGTTACCCAAAACATTTACTGGGTTAAATGTAACTCGTTACTCGTTACAACCCACCTCAGTTCATGGACCATGTATAACATCTAACACTGCAGACTTCTCATAGCTGACCTACTTCTATAATTAGAACATTTGTTACTTCTGCTTTACTTTGGCTTTCAAACCGAGAGTGGGCCGAAAAGAGACAGAGCACCCTCTTAGTTTGCATATTTCTTTAAAATGAGATATAGTGAGTGTATACAAAACCACTAAACAGTGTATTATTTTTCAGCATTCTTATGTTTCATGACTTATGTTTCTTTTTCTACTATGTCTTAAAGCAAACTGTATAGTATTACTATTACTAACCCTAACATCTCATGCTTATGTAAAATCAATCATTTACTACTAAATAATGCTAAAAGCAACTTATTTAGGTCAGAGTCAATAGGAGGTCCATTCTACAATGTCATTTCCTTTTTTATTGACTTTCTGCATGTTGGTTGCACCACATGACTGTCATTTTATGGAAACATAATATAAAGTACATATATACATAAATTCAACAATGAAAGATTACGCCAAACTACTCAAGTTTTATTTTCAAAACGTTTGTAAGAATGTAACACAGCTCTAAGTGAATGAAAACATCCTGCAAAGTTTTACATCTTAAAGAACACCATGTTTAAAATTATCGTCTCTCTCTCTCAAAAATAAAAAGAGTCGACTTTGAAACGTTGAAACGTTTTGGTTTTTAAAACAAGTCCCAAGCCATTCAATGTTAAACGTAATATGAAACGTTAGCATACTGCCCGTCCACTTGTTGAAAACTTGACTTATGTGTTGGTCTGAAAGAAAATGCTATTTCATTCTTTGCCACTAGGTGATGCTTTTGTAACGTTAAAAGCTCACAAACACTGCTTTAAATGAAATCGTCCAATCACTGGTCGGAATTGGAAAAAAGCATAGCTGAATTGTTTGGGAGTTGTTGAATCAAATAAAGTAAAAATAAATGCATATCACAGTATATAGGCCACAATATACTTCCAAGTTTTTTTTTTATTCTTTGTTTGAGGGCAAAATTAAGTTTGAAAAGGCTGAGCGATGGTATTGTTTCTGAGCATTCTGGGCTGAAGATGAATGAAATGATTTTGATGATACCCTTTAAATTCGCAACGAAAGAAGAACAACGATGGCAGCAGAAGCATGGCGTAATATGTATTTGCTTGCTACCTTTCCTGTCATTCCTTTTTGGCTTTGGAAAACATGATTTGTGGTTCTCTACATGCTTTTTTCATAACTCTCAGTCGTTGACAAAAAATTAGCTGCAATTGTTTTGTAGAAATGAATTGCTTTCGCTCTCCACAGGCGATCGTATAGGTGTGGATATATGTGGTACAGCCGCTCAGCTATGTAGTATATATTAACTTGGAAATGTTTCTCTCTTACCTGACCTCGGCTGAATGAGTAAAGAACTGGGGAAAAAAATCATTTCAGCGTCTCGGTTAGCTATAGACCCGATATAGTCCAACTATGTGTAACCCGTTTCTGGCCCAAATAATCTTGAATTTGGTTACATGTCATTTCTTGGCAAAATAACTTGCCAGATATATGATATTTCTCCATGTAAGCAAAGTCAACAGCGTTTAAGATGTTTGGTTCAGGTTCTTTGATATGTTCTTTGTGTCGCCTGTGCGTAGCCTCAGTTTAGCTCATACTCAGAGCGGCTATTGAGATTGTTGAGACTGTTGTTGAGATGGCTGATATACCATCAATTTTCGCAGTATTAATAATATCTCCAAAGATATTTGCGTCATTTAATGATATGGTCTATATGTAGCCAAGTTTTAGCTCTAAATTGAATGGGCTATGTGTGGTCTTCTTTTAGCTCAGCTGGAAAAATCAAGACAATCCAGGGTCTGATTTTAACGGTTTGTTTAATTTATTTGTAATAATTGTTATTATATTTAGGAACCATGACATTTCAGTGAAGGAAGCAGATTGAAGTTGATATTATCAGTGACTAGGCCCGCGGTTCAGATAATAGAGCAAACAGTTTATCATTTTCAAGTGATTCAACTCCAGTGATTTTAAAACGGCACAGGAAGAGGCAAAAGAGGACAAAACAGAACAAAAACAGCATTGCTGAAGATTAATCTATATTACTGTATAGAGTGAACATACTCAGATATACTGTGATAATGCTACACTAAAAATCTGTTAAATGGTTAACGGTAAATTCCTGTAAAATTTACAGGGAAAAACATAAATTAACGTTTCCAGATTTCTCTGCATTGAATTTCAGATATTATTTGAATTTGATGTTTCTTCTTAGTTTTTCTTATCAGTTATGTTTATTAGGGTTGTATGTTACATTTAATGTTTTTTGCATATTTCAATTGAATGAGTCTCACCATGGTGATGTTCAGTGTTTGTGTGAAGGAGATTTTGCGCCTTCTACATATGTTATTATTTAAAAAGCTGCTTTTGATGGGCTTTGGTTCATCATGTGACTTTCTCATCATCACCTGCACTTGATGGTTATCAGTGTATTTCAAAAATACAAAACAGATTTCAGTGCTTTAATAGGTGGGTATATCAACATTATACCAGTTAATGAAATTACAGTGTTTAAATTGAACTTAAAACCATAAACCAAAAATATTTTGGTTTATAATAATAAAAATCTTAAAAATAAATCTTAAAAATAAAAAAAAACTTAAAATAAATAAATAAATAAATAAATAAAAACCTCTCCAAAACAACATTTACTCACTAAAGCTCTCATCTTTGACAAAGTCCATTTATTGTATTGTATAATAATAATTATTTTATTGAATTTATGTCTGGGCAATGGCTTGTTACATACAGAGCATGAGCTAATTCAACAGAATATCTTTATCGTTGTTCAAGTAGAATAAGATTTATTTTGAAACTTCCAAATTGATGGTAAAGTTTAAAAATAAATTAAAACGGCAATATAAAAGAATTAATTATAGGACGTTTGCAGCAGTATTAAAATAGTGCAAAGAGCATCATTAAAACCTAAACGGCACAAACAGAAAACGCACTGAAATAAAAAGAGTAGGGGTGAATTTATTATTTCATGTACGTTTGATGTTAAAGTGTGTACTGGGTTACTTTTTAGGTCCAGCAGCCATCACTGTGTTGTTATGAAGTCAGTTTTGGAGGCAGAGAAAGATCGTGGAGGACACTAATAGGGAAAATTTGCTGGAATAAACAGTTTTAAAGGGATAGTGATAAACATTGACACTACTGTCACATGTAATACCAGCCGCCTGACATTGGCATGTGTTATTCAGGTGTCAAAGCTGCGCATAATTGAAGGAAGGAAGCTCAGAGACAGTGGCGGAAGGATGCCGAACAAGCTTTTAAAACGTGCCAAATAATTCTTTGCTGGTCATTTTGAGATGTCAAACTTTGTCCACAACCTTAATCTGCAATCTGTATTATATTTTAGGGTTTTAAAAAAATCCCTCACGTCCAAATTCAACACGAAGAGCGTGGTCGGCTGCAGGAAGAGCCATCTGAAAAGACTGCGCTGTTTTCTGTCTTTAGAGGTATGTGTATAAAACACACAACATTTATCAGAGAGCTTCTCTCTTTTTATATGTACAATAAGTGGCTTGTTTTGTCTTTAGTAGCCATCCTAGCAAAAGAGAATGACTCCCTGTCACAATCAGTGTAATTCAAGTAAAGATTATGTCAAAAAAAGCTTTTTTTTCTTATTTGGCAAATGCTGTGACGACCAAAATATTACTTTTTTCATTTTTAGATATTTTTATTATTTTGGGTTGTTTAAAATTCCATATCTTTTATCATAATAATTTATATTAGGTGAATTGTATTTGTAATATATATTTTTTTCATTAATTCTTTAATATTTTTTTTACATTTTGTATTGTTATTTTTCCTAATAAAACCTGTAAATTTCATTTGTTTTGAATGTCATTTTATTATATATTAGATATGTAGGTGCTCATTAGCTTTCTATTTGATGACTAGTCTAGCCCAAATTTTGCCTTGTTTTAGCCTAGATATCTATGCTGTGTTTTAACAGCTAAAAGACGTCTTTTAGACGCAAAAACTCCCCAAAAGGTTTGCTTTGGTGAGCCGCTTCCAAATGTCAAAATGAACTTTTAAGGACCTTCGTTTGATGCCATTTCAGTTCGTTCTTCCGACTTCGTTTTAAGTATATAGGGGCCTTGAGAACATAAAAGTTTTGTTGAAATGTTTGAGACTTCCCAAACCAATATGAACCTTTCATAACCCATAATATGGGCTTTTTAATGTAGTTTTTGTTTCCTGTTTTGTTTTCTATTTGCCTCTAAATATCAAAATTAATTGCAATTCAGGAATTAAATGCACGTTTATCATATATACAGTCATCATTTGAATCATTTTAGAAAATGTATTCAAGACATGTATGTATGAATCACACTTGTATGTATTTTTGTAAATAGCCTATAAAAGCAAAAAAGGGGCATGTCATTTATCCTTGTCCTTTGTTCTTGTCCTCTTACAAACTCCTTATTATTCATGTTCTGTTTTGTTTGTGATTTATGCACAGATTATTTCCTCAATTTACAGTCTGGACAAATCAGTGTTAGTTGCCAAAAGTCAAAACAAGCATGCAAATATTAAAATATAGCTGGTCTGTAGCCTCTCTGATTGTTTAGCATCTATTCAGTGTTCCAGACACTTGATTTGACATTTACATACTCCATGACACTTGTCGTGTTTGTATAGAGTTGCCACAACTCTGGCTAAACCCTTGGATCACTTTAATTGCACTCATAAATCACCCTGATAATGATATTCATGCACAAAAGTAGTAATGCATGCGCTTCTTACCTTTGCACCGCTATGGCTTGATGGTGGGTGTAACGGGTGCCCGTTCGGGGGTGCAGAAGGAAGTGACCCGGCACAGCTACGTCATGACTGGATTTAATGACCATGCATGAAGCACGGATGAGCAGAAAAAGGCCCAGACACACTATAGGCGTGCTAATGAACACAATGTATATATCCACAGTCATAAAGAGCACTAGGCCTGCAATCACAAGCAAGATCCCCAACCAAACCTGACATCTGTTCTGGCAGGACATGTTGTTTCTTCTGGCTACGCCATCACTAGCAGACACACTGTTTTCTGCCCTCGTAACACCACACATGTGTGTATGATAGTCTGAGTATGCACTTCAAGTTGTGTCTCGCGGAGCGCAGCAAGAAGGACAGTCCGGCCCCGGCGTCAGTTCATATCCTCGCAGATCCAACACACAGATCAGAGAGCACCCTACACACAGAGCAGCACCAATGAGTTAACATTACACTTACACCAAAACTGAAAAGATCAGTTTTACATTAAAAAACATGTTTGTTGCAGCGTGCTTCGATATGAATTAAATTGCACATAGATATCTAATTAAGCTACATGCGCTTCATGTCGTAATGTCTAAATACAATGTTTAAAAGTCAGAAATGTTATACGTAATCTTATAACATACACAAAATGTCATTTGTTGCACTAAAAAAGCTTAAATGAGAAATAATGTATTTAAGGCAGTGTAAGAACTGCATTATTACCATGTAATACAAACTGATAGAGTTACAAAAAATAGCCCAAGTGTTATTCAAACGCAGCTATTCTTATGGTAGAGTATTATTCTTTAACGCTGTGGTTGAATCCTGTATATGTTTCTCATGCAATAAAGCGGTCTGTTCGTGTCGTTGTTATAAACACGTTACCTTGTCGGGTTGACGCCGTCCGACGAGCGTTTGTTTTGATCCTGAAGTTGAACATCAATGGACGAGTGAAAGCGTTTCTTCTGATGAACTGTCTTCAACACATCTATCTGAACTGAACAGCCGTCGAGAGCCGCTTGTTTCATTATACTCAACGAGGAGAATCATTTCCAGCGAGCTCTTTACCGCGGAAATCCCGACCCGGACAGTCTTTTCCTCAGAGAATCCTTACGGAAAGTCAGATTCTTCCCACAGCCGTCGGTATCGGTAAATCTGTTTGAGTCTCTGGCATTTAAACGTGAAGAGGAAGTGGCAGAGTTTATGGGCGGAGGTTGATGCCACTTCAGAGCGATGTTAACGAATCGTTCGTTTGAAGCGAATCTTTTCGATGATTCAAGTGAGCCGGTTCACTAAACCAGTTTAAAGAACGGATCATTTTGCGGCTAGGGCATAAAGTTACAGAATTATTTTTTTTTTGTTTTCTACTGACAGGTGGAGAAACATTCACGAATTACTGACAAACATTTCTAAACCACAAGAGGTTTAAAACATATACGATTGTGTTTGTTAGGCTACTTTACGTGTAGAAAACGTCAACAATAGCCTACTTTTGGTAGACTAATGTTTAAAAAATGTTTCTCCCTAACTAGTACAATTTGGCTACGAAACTAGTCATTTACACTGATGCTTAATGTTTTATTCACACGTGAAAGCATAGCTGCATAACCACTATTTTTCAGTAATTGCAATGTGCCAGAGTGAAGCAAACAGTCAGAAACAGTGGCTTATGGGCGGGGCTTATTATGGTTACAGGATGAAATGTGACGTTCTTGTAGCATTTACAGACACTGTATTTTTTAGAGCTGAAAACTGACACGAATACTAGCTATTCCTTCACTCGTGAGATGTTTCGTGATGATTTCCACCTGTTACAGGCATTGCTGCGTAACTAGTGCAAAGATTTATAATCAAATGTTTGCCTTTCGTGCCGCATCAAATCACAATAAGAAAAAAAATGTGAGTCTGCTTCATCTTTTAGTTAGTTGTTTAAATAAGAACAATAAAAGAGCACACATCTTCTCATATAGATGCCTAGCACGCAAACGGAACTGATGAATAGCCCTCGGTAGGTTATTCATTGCAGTTCAAAGGAAACACACGGGATATGTACAAGATGTAGAGAATGCCCAGAAGTGCCCTTGTTAAAAGATGAATATCGCTGTAATGGATGAGTCAGAGGAAGCAGTGAATGCAATGTTTATAGTGTTTCAAACGATATTAAAACAGCATTAGTTCATCGTGGATCTCAGTAATGCCGTGTGGTTTTCTCGGCAGGGATGTGCTCCCATTAACAGCCACCACAATATATGCTTTATGCACAAATCATCTCTGCAGTGACCCGACCGTGCGGGGGTTTTTAGTGCTCGTATAGGGGCGTGCGATAATAAGTGATCCACGATCTGTAGTATCGCGTTATTTTACGATCAGCGGTTCTAACGCCTCCGTCTGAACATACCGTACAACGTTCATACAAACATTCACGCGTTAACTCCGCGCTGCGTTTATTCCCAGTGTTTAGGTTATTAAAAAGCGCGAGTCTCGCGGGTTAAACGTGCTACACCTGAAGGGCGCGCGCACTAAAAGCCTGTCTGCAGCGCTTCGTTACTGAACTAAGTTGTGTATTGCATCCGATTGCGTTAATGCTGTGAACACGCAGCATTAAACGCAGCTGACTGTGTTTAAAGCGAAAGCAAAACAATCAAGATGAAAACGGACGCGTGCCAGTATATTAGATCCGTGCAGCTCTTAAAGGGACAGTACTGAACATGCTGCCGCTGTTCCTTAAAGGGATAGTTCACCCAGAAATAACAATTCTGTCTTTATTCACTCGCTTGCATGTTGTCCCAGACCTGTATTGAGTTTTTTTTTTTTTTTTTTTGCTAAACACAAAAGAAAATATTTTGAGTGACCAAACGGTAGCTGGTCCTCATTGAATATAATAATATAATGTTCAACAGAAGAACAAAGCAAACAAATTCAGGTTTAAAGCGACCTGAGAGAGAGTAAATGATGTATATACTGTTATTTAGTAATATCTCACCCTGAGAGTCTAACAAATGGATAAATATGCAAATTGAACACTTTTCTTTGTCATTAATCAGACCTGTTATCTGGTATTATGTTGAAACATAGGACTTTTAAATGCAATAGCTAAAAGGAGAAACAGTAAATGTATTTTTGATTTGGAATATTTTGGTAAATGTGTCAACTGTGCATGATTTTGATGCATTGTGAAAAATGTAATGAATTACATTATATTTACTTATATTTCTGAATGGCTTTTATTACACGTATAACATAATGTAATATAACCAGTGCTGTCAAAATATTAATCATGATCAATCGCATCCAAAATAAAAGTTTTTTTGACATAATATATGAGTATATATTTATTATGTCATTTATATTATATTGCCCACCCACTTGTTGCGGCACACACTTAATTGCACTCATAAATCACCCTGATAATGATATTAATGCACAAAAGTAGTAATGCATGCGCTTCTTACCTTTGCACCGCTATGGCTTGATGGTGGGTGTAACGGGTGCCCGTCCGGGGGTGCAGAAGGAAGTGACCCGGCACAGCTACGTCATGACTGGATTTAATGACCATGCATGAAGCACGGATGAGCAGAAAAAGGCCCAGACACACTATAGGCAAGCTAATGAGAAGAATGTACCTATACATCATCATATAGAGAAAGAGCACCAGGCCTGCAATCACAAGCAAGATCCCCAACCAAACCTGACATCTGTTCTGGCAGGACATGTTGTTTCTTCTGGCTACGCCATCACTAGCAGACACACTGTTTTCTGCCCTCGTAACACCACACATGTGTGTATGATAGTCTGAGTATGCACTTCAAGTTGTGTCTCACGGAGCGCAGCAAGAAGGACAGTCCGGCCCCGGCGTCAGTTCATATCCTCGCAGATCCAACACACAGATCAGAGAGCACCCTACACACAGAGCAGCACCAATGAGTTAACATTACACTTACACCAAAACTGAAAAGATCAGTTTTACATTAAAAAACATATTTGTTGCAGCGTGCTTCGATATGAATTAAATTGCACATAGATATCTAATTAAGCTACATGTGTCATAATGTCTAAATACAATGTTTAAAAGTGAGAAATGTTATACGTAATCTTATAACATACACAAAATGTCATTTGTTGCACTAAAAAAGCTTAAATGAGAAATAATGTATTTAAGGCAGTGTAAGAACTGCATTATTACCATGTAATACAAACTGATAGAGTAACAAAAAATAGCCCAAGTGTTATTCAAACGCAGCTATTCTTATGGTAGAGTATTATTCTTTAACGCTGTGGTTGAATCCTGTATATGTTTCTCATGCAATAAAGCGGTCTGTTCGTGTCGTTGTTATAAACACGTTACCTTGTCGGGTTGACGCCGTCCGACGAGCGTTTGTTTTGATCCTGAAGTTGAACATCAATGGACGAGTGAAAGCGTTTCTTCTGATGAACTGTCTTCAACACATCTATCTGAACTGAACAGCCGTCGAGAGCCGCTTGTTTCATTATACTCAACGAGGAGAATCATTTCCAGCGAGCTCTTTACCGCGGAAATCCCGACCCGGACAGTCTTTTCCTCAGAGAATCCTTACGGAAAGTCAGATTCTTCCCACAGCCGTCGGTATCGGTAAATCTGTTTGAGTCTCTGGCATTTAAACGTGAAGAGGGAGTTTATGGGCGGAGGTTGATGCCACTTCAGAGCGATGTTAACGAATCGTTCGTTTGAAGCGAATCTTTTCAATGATTCAAGTGAGCCGGTTCACTAAACCAGTTCCAGAACGGATCACTGGGCTGCTATGTGATATTACTACAGTTTCTTTTGTTTTCTACCGTCTGGTGGAAGAAAAACATTAAAAACAAACATTTTTAAACCACGAGAGATTAAAAATATAGGCTATGAGGATTAGGGGTTGTCTTAATTTGTCAGGCAACAGTCGACGGCGTGTTACAGGATTGCGCTCAGAATTGCTGAATCTGTTTTCAAATGCCTTTTCGACAGTTCAAAAGAACCGATTCACCCAGTCCTGGACGGGTCTCGCGCGAAATTAGTTTAGAGATTCCTGTTACAACGCACAGCTTTATTCGATGCACACAAGCCGACAAAAACTCTTTTTACGATAAATCTGATGAAGCCACACTGTACTGCCTCAGCCTTAGCCAATACTTAGAACAGTGTCCTTAGTATCGTTTAAACAGTTTAATATGTTAATGCAAAAACACGAGTCTTTACACCTGCCTTGCTCACTGGTAACCCTTTGATGAGCAGTTCAATAGTCTCAAAAAGTCCTCAGTGGCCTCAGATTACGTCTTCTGCATGACAGGGACACTTCCAAACACGGAGAGGGACATGTCTGCGCTGAACATATAACAATAAACCATGCTGCACCTCGGTAACGCATTGTGGGAAATAGTTTGGGAATGGGAACTAGGAAATTTCTTCCAACCACTGTTTCTCAATGGAGAGATTACAGCGGGATACGGGCGTTGCTTATCACGGATGAAGCTTACAGTACATGGATGAGATGTTACATTCTCAAACTCTGAATTGATCCGAATCTTCACCACTTTAAGTGTCACATGTTATTTATGGTGCGTGTTAAGTTTTATACTCACATGCTGTAGGTAGGCCCAGGCTATAGCAGAAACTGTATTTGGTAGAATTTAAAACGGATTAAATACTAGCTCTTTCTTCACTCATGTGATATTCTGTCGTTTTCCACCTGTTACAAGTATTTAGACAGTTTTGCATTACTAGTGCAAAGAGTTGTAATCAAATGTTTGTCGTTCATACCACATTAATAAATAAAAATAAAGACAAATATCCCTCGGTAGATTATTCATTGCAGTTCAAAGGAAACACACGGTATATGTACAAGATGTAGAGAATGCCCAGAAGTGCCCTTGTTAAAAGATGAATATCGCTGTAATGGATGAGTCAGAGGAAGCAGTGAATGCAATGTTTATAGTGTTTCAAACGATATTAAAACAGCATTAGTTCATCGTGAATCTCAGTAATGCCGTGTGGTTTTCTCGGCAGGGATGTGCTCCCATTAACAGCCACCACAATATATGCTTTATGCACAAATCATCTCTGCAGTGACCCGACCGTGCAGGGTTTTCGAGTCAGAATCGTGTGCTCGTATAGGCCATGAAAATATTCTTCACGTTAAACACAATATCTCACCCTGAGAGTTTAACAAATGGATAAATATACAAATGAAACACTTTTCTTAGTCGTTAATCAAACCTGTTTGATTTTTTTTCTTCTCAGAAGTGTTGGAATATCAAGCAAGTCTCAGTTGCAGAACAGCAGGTGGACTTCAAGTGCATTTAAGTTACCAAAAAAACGGCTAAAAGGAGGTATCGTAAATGCATCTCCTATTCTGAATCTATTGGAAAAATGTAGCAATTGTGTATGATTTTAATGAATTGTGAAAAAAATTGTTATTGATTGCCTTATATTTAATTATTTTTGAATGACTTATATGTAATATAACAAATTGAAGCTATATATGTTTAATTATAATATTACAGATTCACTAGTTTTGACTGCGGAACTAAACACACTCCTATGCAGAAGCTATTTCCCTCACATTTAAGTATACTAGAATATACAGAATTCAATTTTTATGCTGAGATGACTTGAAACGGTGGTAACTGGTAAATCTAACTTAAATGAAAGCGCTCCTAACTTAAAGAAAAATGCATTGCATTACGTTTAATGAGATATTAACCACTTATTTACAACAGCTAGCTTATGTATTTTTTACAGTGCATTTTATTGGAGAAAAAGCACAGTATTCTACATTTCTCTCTGGATAAGGCTGTAAACACAGGGTTAAGACGAGGACCATCTCGAGAGGCACAAAACAGCCCCTCGCCGTGGCAAGCTGTGGATTGTCGGTTCCTGTTTTGAAGCTTCATCAGCACTTGTTTGGGAATACTTTAGGGCGGCTAGTCGGCTTCTCGGTTCGTGTCTCAAGAGACGCACGTGGCTCAGATGTCACACTTCGAAACTGATCTCCCGTGAGCGTCCGAAGAGGGGTTCGGTGAGCAGCTGCGTGTCTGAGTAGCTGCGTCTCAGGTGCGTGGAGCTCCGAGTGGTTTTGATGGCCACTTCGTAAGGCGGGGGAGGCTCCATGTCCCAGTGAGGCGGCCGACCCCGACTGGTAGGGCTGAAACACGTCGGCTCCATCGGGGGATAGTCCAAATCTTCGCCGTACACACCTCGCCTTTGCAAAGTCCTTCAAAATACAATCACGCGTTACAAACAGCGGCGGGCCCGGGGGAAGGGGAACGTCAACGTGAGGTGGTGCATGCTGCTTATTAACACTAGAGGGCCTTTCTGTATCGGATAACGGCGCAGAGGAGCAGCCATGGTTCTTAAGCTCCTCTAAGTGATTTTTAATGACATCTGATGGTGAGGGGGGTGAGGATGGGGGGGAAAGGGAGATGGCGTAAACCCGGAGGGATTTTGGTTATGGGTGGAAAAGTGAAATTATCTCCATGTTTGCTCCTATCTATTCCAGTCCAATAAAAAAGCCGCTTGAAAATCGGTTTCGTGCGGGACGCTTTTTGGTAGATTAGAGAGGCATTTACAAATTTTCAAGGCTGCCCTTTTTTAATTTATGTTGAAAACTGCTGAAACTGTTTACATTTATTTAAATTGCTTTTAATGTAATGTACAATGGCATTATATTGCCTGTGAGTCTTGAGTCACAGTCTGAGTTCAGAGAGATTAGGTTAGATTTTTTGGAATAAGAATAATTTACGACATAAGTATAAGTGCTATATATATATATATATATATATATATATATATATATATATATATATATATATATATATATATATATATATATATATATATATGAATTAGTAATATGGATATGAATTACTTAGGCCTGTATGACATAAGAATAATTTACGACATCATAAGTATAAGTGCATATATAGAATTACTAATGAATTACTTAGGCCTGTATGACATTGCAGTTATAGTATGCATGCATATATAAGCATATAGAATTATTTTAAAGTGCATTTACATTTATGATTTAAAAAGTTACAATGTGCTACTTGTAAATTAAATCTAAATTGAAATTACAATGTTAAAGCTACTTGAGTGTATGTTAGTGCCTATTTATGGCTACCAAAATCAAACAAAACGTTATTTCTTACTGAGGAGAGTTTGGGGGTCAAGCCCCTCTGCTAACAAGTCTAGATCGCTCGTGATATAGACTATAGCTTAATGCACTTTTGGACGGAAACTCCTTTACGACTTAACACTAAATTGCTCCGACGGCGCTTTTATCTTCCGCAGCCTGCATTTACTTCATATAATCAGCGCAGACTTTTAGACTATAAGTGTGTTTCCAACTTACCCGTGCAGAAAGACGGACTGGGACTCGGGGAAGTGGTTTCCGGGCGGCGGGGTGAACAGGACCTGGCTGTAGTCGTGGCTGTACTCTTCATTATAAGGCACCGGGTTTCTCTTGCCGTTCATCGCCCAGAAGAGCCCTAGTATGAGCATCACCGCCCCGAGCACCACGCAGCACATGCTGAACGCCTGCAGTCGACTTTGATTAGAAGTTAGAAAAGCGGTGGAGCCACCGGTGACTATTAAAAATACTCCAATAAAAATAGCGCCATGGTGTAGTGAAGGCATAATGTAAGTTCACAACATTGATCTATCTGGAAAGCTCCGCGCGCATCGTCCAGCTTCAAGAGGACGCGGAGACTCCGGGGCGAATCAGGTTCCTCAAACGGAGGCTTGTCCGCATCGGTTCACTTCTAAAGGAAATTGCACATCCTGCGCGCATTTTGTGACTGATAGTACCTTCATATCACCCGATGTCTTGATTTGGGCACTTGTAGTAAATATTTAAAAAAAGAAGGAGGACGAAATGTGCATTAAACCAATGTAACATGCGCCCGGTCGTGGCGGTTCAGTCCATGCTGTCAAATGAGCGCATCTGCTTTGCTGTCAAACTCCTCTATCATTATAAGAGCATCGCTGGAGTTCATGCCCCACCCCGGAGCCGTCTGTAGGCCAGATGCTTATTGGCATGGATTTAAAAAACGATTCCCAAAAAGAAGACATGGCGATCCCTAACCTTTTTTAAAAAGGATTTCTCCCAAGATATGCACAGGTTTGAATGAAAATCCTATTTGTAATATAAGGTAGCATATAATATAGTTATCAGGACGTCAGAAGAAAGCATATCGCTCAAAAATGTCATAGCCTAGAGCTTTTATTTGCTTTTTTATTTTTGTAAATTAAAGGGATGCTATGAGTTCAACTTATTCCAAACCTGTAGCCCATGACTGAGTTTCTCTCTTCTGCTGAAAATAAAAAGACAACTACTACCGACGTTCGTGGTGAATGCTAGGCCACTACAGCCTATGAAAAGTCAAGTTGGCAGCTGTTTTGTTCACACATTCTTTAAAACATCTTCTATCGCGTTAGGAAATAATCCGGATAGGTGCATTGTGACAAAATGTTCGTTTTTTGGACCGCTTTAATGTTTGTGATGAATCCTAGATTTTCATTCCGCTCTACAGCACTTGTGCTTTTTCTATTGATATGAAATCACAAACTTTTCACTAAGTAAAAGCGGTCAGGCAGTTGAACTCTCTGTGGTAGTTGTATTCTTACCAGCTTAATAGTTCACTAGCAATTACGTTAACACAGTGGCTTCAAAATTCACATTTAGGCTATAATATTGCAGAACACAAATGTTCCAAGAAACACAGATCTTCACCTATTCAGTCTATTATGGTTTGGTTATTGTAATAGGAAAATATAAATATTGTTGGTCTTCCATTAGAATTTATTTAACAATATATTCTGTATATTTTAGATCGCACTACTGGAATAAGCCTTTATATTGTAGCATTGGAACAATCTTTTTGAAGTGAAACGCACGCCTATAACTGCACCGCTATCACAAGTCGCCTCATTTCTCAACTCCTGTATAATAATGAACACATCTCACTGAGTCAATGGTGTGACGGCGTTTCTTTCTCGTGATTGGCTGAGCAGATGGCACGCACCCACTGGCGTCATCTGATTTGACGCACCACCCTCCAATCGTCGCGCGCCGGGGGCGGTGCTTAGTCGACCTGGGCAAGTTCCTAAACGGCATCCGAAAACACAGATGACAAATTACGGCTGACCGAGTCTGGAAGCTGCGCGCGAAAGGAGTCCGAGAAATCGCATTAAATAACAGTTCGTCAGACCGCGCCGATGCGTGCGGTTTTATGTTCGTCCGCCAGCGAATACAAACGAAAATCATTTGTTAAATCCAAAGCCAGCAGCAAGCTCCATGCGTTTTTACATTTTTTAGATTCGTGACTTTAAAAAGCTGCCGGAATGGATCCGTTGTTATACCTGGGCGGGCTAGTTGTCTTGTTTTTGGTGTGGATTAAGGTGAAGGGCTTGGAGTACGTGATAGTACACCAGAGATGGGTCTTCGTTTGCCTTTTTCTGCTCCCTTTATCCGTCGTCTTTGATGTGTACTATTACCTGCGCGCGTGGATCATCTTCAAGATGTGCTCAGCGCCCAAGCAGCACGACCAGAGAGTCAGAGATATCCAGAGACAGGTATCTGCAAACCTTCCGGCAGAATACTCTCACGTCTTACAGAGTCTTACACTTTCGTGTATAGCTTCATGTATTGCCAAAGTCTCTTTCATATCTGCAATGCGTTATGGACACAAATTAGAAATATATGTAGAAACAATATGCATGAAAACTATGAAAAGTGCAAACGGTTGATCTATTAAGGTAGGCGGTGTCTCTTTAAAGAAATTCAGATTTTAATAAATGATTTAAAAAAAGTAGCTGGCAGCCTCTCTTGAAGTTATGAGTGGTGATAATAGGGGCGTGGCGAAACGTTACTGACACGCCCCCTATTATTCGACACATCATGACAGGTGCACACGTGTAGTTATTGTAACTTTATTGTGGTTTTTGCGGAATCAATAATAAAAGATGTGACGTTTAAGCTTGATGAGACTCATACTTGTATGACCACTTCGATTTTTCAGGTGCGAGAATGGAAAAAAGAGGGAGGGAAGAAACACATGTGCACAGGTCGTCCGGGATGGCTGACTGTATCTCTCAGGGTCGGAAAATACAAGAAGACGCACAAGAACATCATGATTAACATGATGGACATTCTGGAGGTGGACACAAAACGGCAGGTGGCTGTTGCCAGATGTTATTTTTGGACAGTAAAATTGTTTGCGCTTCTTCTCTTTAAAGTTAAAGGAATACTTTGGGCAAAAATAAATAAATATTTGCTAAAAATTCACTCACACTCAGGCCGTCAAAGGTATTTGTTTCTGAACAGATTTGGAGAAATTCAGCATTAACATCACCGGTTCACCAAAGGATACAAACAAATGGATCCCCTGCAGTGAATGGGTGCCGTCAGAATGAAGGTCCAGACAGCTGCACAGTAATCCGAAAGTAATGCATAACTCCAGGCCATCAATTAATGGCGCATATTTGTAATAAACAAAACCATCATTAAGTCCTTTTAACATTTAACTGTTTAAGATCAATAATAACTGTCCAAATAGAACTGTTTTGGTCATTTTCCATTTGCAAACGGTACATATTTAGATTGAATTGCTCTATCCCTCAGTATTAGGGATAGAGAAAGAAATGTTTAGAAGTTAAATATATCTTAATGACTTTTATTATTATTATTATTACTATTATTTATTATATGAACGTGCAGCTTTATTTTACACTAGATTGACTGTCGATTACTTGTGGATATTGTAATGTTTTTATCAGCTGTTTGGACTCTTATTCTGGCGGCACCCATTCACTGCAGGGGATCCATTTGTTTGCAAGTGATATAATGCAATTTTTCTCCATGGCCTGAATAAAAGTAAAATTTCAGTTTGGGGTAAACTATTCGGAAGGACGTGGCTTTCATTGGCAAGTTAAAACGTATCTAGCAGCAGTAGCAGATCTATTCTGCAGAGACCAAATACATGAACTTTATCATATCCGTCACCATGCTAAAATGTTCAGAGAGGTGTCACGATTGAAATAATTCGTCATATGTGATTATTAGTGTTAATGCAGTGTGAAGTGAGGAAATGTACAACTGTCAAAAATGTTGACTTATTCCAGGTGGTGCGTGTGGAGCCCTTAGCTAACATGGGTCAGGTGACCGCTCTGCTCAACTCTATTGGCTGGACGCTGCCTGTGTTGCCTGAACTTGATGACCTCACAGTTGGTAGGTTTTATGAAAGATATCAACAAATATTGAATTATTCCTGCATCATTTACTGGATGTTTCAGGAAGCTCTTCCTGAACTTACTATTTCATTTATTGTCAAATGTTCAGGTGTGGATTCATTCTATGGATTTCTGCCTAATTTCAGTAACTTAAGGGCTTTCTTTTCCCCCCCTGCATCTATGTCTAAAGGGAATAGTTCATCCAAAAATGTAAATTCTGTCAGCTGTGTCGAACTCAAAGGAAGATATTTCACATTTGTAACCATGCTGTTTTGGGTCACCACTGACTTCCATAGTATGAAATAAATACCATGCAAGTCAAAACAGCCAGGTTACAAACTTTATTAGAAATATCCTCCTTTGTGTCCGGCAGAACAAAGAAATTCATGCAGATTTGGAAATATACTCAATGGCGAGGAAATGATGAAATTATTGTATTTTTGGGTGAACTGTTCCTTTAAGCCTAGATATGCTTGTTGGTTACCAAGTCTCACAAACTCTTATTTGCGTGGCGTCTAGAAGCATTTGAATGGTTTCAGCACAGAATAACACTTCTCTCCATTTAGATGAAGGCTGTAAGTCATCTCTGACCTGTACGATCTCTCCCGTTCTTTCCGCATGCACCACAAGGGATTTGTTTAATGTCTGTGAGCACTCGCAGATATTTGCTTTCTTTAAATGGAGCGTAACGTTCTCTCCTGATCAATATTATATGCCGTGTGTGGTGCATCAGAGGCTGCTCATAATTAGGTTACGGATGAGCATAGTCCCTGTTTCAATGAGGCAGATTAGATTAGGGCGGATACGGGTCCTATTGCTGAAAGTGTTTATAGATCCCAGAAAAGAGCGCTCATCGGCGGAGAAATGTTTTACACGGACTCTCCTTCAAATTCATTTGTAATTCTGTGGAGACACAGTGCTTGGTAATAAGACGTTGGAAAGGTGTGTTTGGGTTTGTGAAGTGTTGAACGGTAGGAGATATTTCTGGCCGCATGTATTGATTCCTATATCGTTGATACTGTAAGTGCAGTTTGAAAGCGATCGTTTTATACAAAAGCAATACTAAAAGCAATTCAGTGTCATGCGTCTATAATCAAAGGTCAGTTATTTGGACTTTTGACCCTTTCGTTTTTATCTCTCAGTTTGCACTTTTCACAAATAAGATTGACTTTATATTTCATCACTCTTTTTTAAAAAGCTTTAGAAGCAGAAATGTTGGTTGGGAGAACTATTTAAGTTAATTAATGTAATAGTAGCATAACAATAAATAACCTATTAGTATTAAAAATGTTACTCACAGCAGATCCCAACTAAAAGTAACAAAAACCACAACAATGATGGAACGCGCTAATTTGGTCGCAGTATTGTTTTATAATGAAGAAAATGTAACGTAAATTGAAGGGAACTATAGGATGTTTAACGTCTCTAATAAACATAAAAGTTAGCCAAAATATATTAAGTGCACTTTGGATCTTGTTTCATTTTTATTTTTAGTAAAAAACTGTAGTCTCTTTATCATCTATTACATAAACATAAATAAAACATAAATAGGAGAACTATGTCCCACATTGTGGTCGCATAAATGCAAAAATAAAAGGGAGAGACCATATGTAATATTTTGTTTATAGTTTTTTTTTTTTTTTTTTTTTTTTAGAGAGAAAAAGAAATATATGAATATATAGTTTAGGTTCAATATAGTATGTACAGTTATTTAAGCATACTAATGCTGTGCCATTGAAGACTGTTACAAAAGAAGAAAGAATTAGAATTTAAATAGAATTAAATGTTCTACCACACATTTATCATCACTGAAAGTGCAGCTTTGCTATGTATTAAACCTTGTCTGTGAAACGGGGTGAGAATGTATTATTACATATTTCATTCTGTTATATTATCAAGGCATTTTTATAAATGACTAATAAAGAAATGCCTCATGTTGTTCAGGTGGGCTGGTAATGGGAACAGGCATCGAGTCTTCGTCTCACATCTACGGCCTGTTTCAGCACATTTGCGTGTCTTTTGAGCTGGTGTTGGCTGATGGCAGTCTGGTCCGCTGCACCGAGGTGAGGCCGTCGTTACAGATGACCTAAAACAAACACAAGCATACACATTTAAACAATCGTTTCAAAACTTGCTCGCAGAAAGAAAACTCTGACCTCTTCTACGCCGTTCCCTGGTCCTGCGGTACTTTGGGCTTCCTGGTCGCGGCAGAGATCCGGATAATCCCAGCTCGCAAATGGGTGAAGCTTCGCTACGAACCTGTACGCGGCCTGGATGCTATCTGCAAGAAGTTTGCGGAGGAATCGGCCAATAAGGAGAACCAGTTTGTGGAGGGACTGCAGTACTCTCGGGACGAGGCTGTGATCATGACGGGCACCATGACGGATCATGCAGAGCCCGAAAAGGTGATAATTAATATCTGCAATGCAAATCTGATTGCTTTCCTTTTTTAATGGCCCAGTTGCTACTAGTCCGGCTGTCGGTGAGACAACTTTTCCAGTCGCACTGGTGCATGTTTATCTGCAACTGAACACCAATGTGTTATCACGGCGTTTCATTTTGCATTTGTTTTTCTCTGTCTGTTAGTATAACTGTATAGGGTACTATTACAAGCCGTGGTTCTTTCGGCATGTGGAGGGTTTCCTGAAGCAGAAGCGAGCTGCAGTGGAGTACATTCCTCTCCGGCACTATTATCACAGACACACCCGCAGCATCTTCTGGGAATTACAAGTAAATCACTCTGGAAACTTTTACTCAACAGCATAACTACCAAATCATCTGCTTATTTACTTGATCTTCAAGTTCAGATAGTTGTCCGAGCTGATTACCCACGGTCGTGGAGATTATCTTGATTCACAACAATTATTCATTTTAAAGCGTACGCCATCGAGTTTTAAGATTTCTTTTTATTGTTGAAAGTCTGTCAGTCTCTAATGCTCACCACGGATGTGTTTATTCGATCAAAAATACAAAAACACAGTAATGTTTAGAAATACATGTTGCTTTTAAAAAAAAAATAAACTTGAATTTTTAAATGGATTTCTATTTTTTTTTTTTTGATGAGTAGAAAGCAGCATTTATTTGAAACAGGAATCTTTTGTGAAATTTTAAATGGCTTTATGGTCTTTTAAAGGTAGTGCATCTTATTGTTTTATCGTTTAAAAGTCTAACAAGTCGTCTATTTTGAAATGTTTGGCTTGAAAATATTTCTTTCAGATAAAAGACATTCCATTTGATATTGTTTTATGCAATGAAATGACATATTGCTCAAATGAATAAACACTTTTTGGGAGCACTCTTATATATTTCTACCTATACATATATTATCTATTTTGCATTCATTATTCTAATTTTTTTTTTCCTTTATCCATTTTATTTTTCAACAACCATTTATTTTATACAACCATTTTATTCATTCTAGTCCACTATAATGTGAGGAGTTATCCGAACATTGTTGTATTGTGATTGATTCATTTGGGATTGTATCTTATATTATTAATATCAGAGAAAGCCCTTTAAGTTTTAACGTTCAACTTGGCTTTTGGTTTGTGGTGTACACTTAAAGCGTATCAGGAGTTTGAGACACTTAGTCAGACCTGCACTTCCTCCTCTGCTGTTCCATTAGCTATAGCATTTTTTCACTCGTCCCATAATGCATAGTTCAAGGGAAGACTATTATCCTTCTCTTCCATCTTAATCAAGCCGCGTGTCTCTGTCTCTCTTAACCCTTCACTCTCAAACATACTCGCACACAGTTTTGGTGCATTACGTCCACTAAAGCCGTCCATTAGCTAAAGGAAGTGTGCATTGTCTGTTGAGTGGCAGTGCTAGCGTTATTCAATAAATTATCCATCTAAAACCAAGGCAGACAAAGTCAGAAAGAGTGTCTTTGACTGTAAAACGTGATTTTTCTGAACATGAAGAATGGAGTATGTATATATACGCATACTTGCGTTCACTGAACGTGTCAAATGGTCATTTCTACCATATTTTTCTCCTTATCATATCATTTTACATCCACCGTTCCTTGTCTGTTTTTCAGGACATCATTCCTTTTGGGAATAACCCGTTGTTCAGGTATGTGTTTGGCTGGATGGTTCCTCCTAAGATCTCTTTACTGAAGCTCACTCAGGGAGAGACTATCCGCAAGCTGTACGAACAGCACCACGTGGTGCAGGACATGCTGGTCCCTATGAAGCACATCAAGACCGCCATCCTACGCTTCCACGAGGACATACACGTGAGTCATCCCAACACGCATGTACACGCGTTAGGTGACATCTGATGGCTAATACAGTTTTGTACACGTTTTTCATTAATATATTTCTCAATTGTTAATAAATGTTACGTTATTATTTGAAAACGTACTAAAGATTCAGTAAAGAATTGTATATTAATTTCAAGTGAAAGCAGGCATCAAAATGCCTTCTAAATACCGTAGAAGAAAACGTGTTCCAGTAATGTTCACCACAGACCTTATTTTACTCAAAAATCGAAAGCTGCTATTCTGAAAACCCATTAGATATTCTTGGGGGAACGCATGACTTGAAAAGCTTATTCTCTTCCGCGTTTTATGACTACAAACTAAACGGCTCTAGAGCACGGTGTCTATGATGGAAAAAGAGCCAGTTTTACCAATATATCAAACATTCAAACTTTTTTTTTTTTTTTTTAAGAAAGTATTAGCTTTATTCAGCGTGCAATAAATTGATCAAAAGTGGCAGAAAATTTTTTTTTCAAATAAATGCTCTTCTTTTACACTTTCTATTCAAGATCCTGACGAAATGTAACATGGTTTCTACAAACACGCGAAGCCCCGTTCACACTAAGATAACGATCTAGTTCTAAAAATCATTCTCAGTATTAACGAATAGCAGAGCCCACATCTATAACGAGAAGCAATATTGTTGGAATCACTGGAATCAGTTTTTCCAGCTGATGAACGCTACGAACACCGACACTTAATCAGAATCCATCCTGCTGTGACGAGTTGGACTACTTAAAGCGGTAGACGAGCGCGCTCTTAAAGTGATGGTCCACCCAAAAATGTAAATTCTGTCATTATTTACTCACCCCCAAGTAGTTCCTGGCCTGTATAAATACCTTTCTTCTGCTGAACACAAATATTATTAAGAATGTGGGAAACAGAGCAGTTCTAATTTTTTTCCTACTGTGGAAGTCAGTGGTGACCCAAAACAGACTTTCTTCAAAATGTCTTCCTTCGGCAGGACAAAGAAATTCGTACAGGTTTAGAAATACTCGAGGGTGAGTAATGGTGACAGAAATTTCATTTTTGGGTGAACTATTCCTTTAAAAGCCATTTGCTCCAAAAACAGTAACTAAAGATAACTATGAAGCATCCGCACCAACTGTTGGTGTAATAAGAAAATGAGCATATTAGAATGAAACATCATGTGAAACTGAAGACTGGAGTGTTTCAGCTTTGAATAAATGACATTTTTAATCTGTTAAAACCATTATTTTAAATTGTAGCTGTATTTCACAATAGCGCTGTATAAAAAAAGCGTTTGGATGTCCTTCACTGCAGTCAAGTGATTCGTTGAGGGTTATGTGTGTGTTGTAGGTGTATCCTCTGTGGCTTTGTCCCTTCGTGTTGCCCAACCAGCCAGGAATGGTGCATCCTAAAGGAGATGAAGATGAACTGTATGTTGATATCGGAGCATACGGGGAGCCCAAGGTCAAACACTTTGAGGCCAGGTCCTCCACACGGCAGCTGGAGAAGTTTGTCAGAGATGTTCATGGGTCAGTTATCACTTTTTTTATCTTTCTATCGGTTGCTAGAACCGCCTAAAAAATATTCCAAAGTCCCTGTTTATAAAACGAAGTAAACTTATCTGTGAAAAAGGTATTTAAGATGTAGATGAAATAATACTTTAGGGTATTGTATGACACGAGTCCTTCCTTCCATTTCTAGATTCCAGATGCTGTATGCTGATGTATACATGGAGCGACAGGAATTCTGGGAAATGTTCGATGGCACATTGTATCATAAACTCAGAAAGCAGCTCAACTGTGAAGATGCATTTCCTGAAGTCTATGACAAAATCTGCAAGACCGCAAGACACTGAATCCATCCAAACCGCGGACTAGAAGAACAGCTCAAAAACTCTACTTCCATTTAATTGAAGTAAATTAATTTATTGGGAAAATACTCTTATTTCACGAAAAAGCACCAGCTAAATATAAACCTCCCTCTAGCGTTAAAGACAAAAAAAGTTAAGGCCCTTATTATTTCTGAGGTTTAACACGTGCTTAGATTCATTAAACCAATATATACTCCTTTACAGTCAATTTGTGTAGATTCAAATATGAATAAAAGCACAATGATCTGTTAAGCATTATATATATATATATATATATATATATATATATATATATATATATATATATATATATATATAAGAATTACCACTTTATTTTAAATAGAAAAAGTAATAATATTTGAGAAGATATTCTCTATTTTGCTACATTGTGATCGTTGTCTACCTCAAGCACTAAATGTCTTAATATCCAACATAGTGATTTATTTTTGAGGTGTATTCAAAGAGATATTTTATCTAATAAAATCATTCGAGCACTTCTAAGCATTGCACAATTTGTGAATGTATTTAGTATTTGTTTTAGACCGGTTTAGATCAGTACAGTTTAGGTTATTTTAGGTCTGTGAACAAAACAATAACAACATTGTATTTATGGCCTTCTAAATGTGTTTTTGCCCTTTTTTACTGTGTTCACAATATATTTCTGTATTTGTATTTCCGCTGTACTGAAAGTGTATGGACGTCACATAATTAGTCTCAACATACCCATTAAAATGAATAATTGAACTCCTCTACAGACTGCTGTGCTGTCTATAACAATGAATTTGGCTTTGATTATATTCAGTGAACCTCTAATAATGGAGCTTTTGGAAAGTTTTCCTGCTTTTTATGGTGGCGCTTAATGTATATTGCTTGGGTTGAGTGGATTTACGGCTAAGGGACGTATGCTATAGAAAACAATCAGCCATCTGCTCCAGATGAACATTAAGTCTCTCCCTGTAACGTGATGCCGCCACTTTATGATAATGCTTTGGTCAGCAGTCATCTTGTCATATTAATTGACATCCTTGCTTCAACAGAACATTTTTTCTCCCTTTGGTTTTCTCTATTTGACAATATTAGCTTATTAATGTCCCAACAACTAAACAACTTTTCATATATATATATATGATATATGTATGTATATGTATGCATGTATATATGTATATGCATATATATATATATATATATATATATATATATATATATATACACATATACATATATACTGTGTGTATATATATATATATACACATATACTATATATATATATATATATATATATATATATATATATATATATATATATATATATATATATATATATATATATATATATATATATATATGTGTGTGTACAGTATAAGCCTCAATATAAGACTCAATGGACCACTGACCATGTCTCCCTCTAGTGACTGAATGCTACCTTCACATCTTTTCTTTCTCGTGCTTGTGAAATTGACAGGTTTCTTTTACAGATTAGTATTATTTGTTCCAGGTTACTGTACTGTACGTTCCTTCGGTTAGAGATATCTATTTGTTGTCCCACATCTGCCAGCATTTCTCCACAAACACCAGAGATTTGCGTATCTCCTTATGATATACATTTTCTTTTCTGCTACACATTTACAAACCCACTCACAAATGTTTGCTCGTAGTTCCTGTGTTTTCAGGAATCACCGATGTTGTTCTCCTTCAGATGCACATAGTAATTGCTGTAATCTCATGTCCTGAACAATTGTTCATCAAAGCAGTGAGACAGCAGTGAAGAAAGCGCCCAAGAGAATTAGCCTGTCCTTTGCTCGTTCGCACCCATTAAATACAAACCAGCGACACGTTGAGCACTAATTAATCCACGAGTTTGAACATGTCCTATAAAGTGAGAGTGAATGCTGTGATTATTTTCTGTGAATATTTACAGTCAGAAGAGCTAAAATGAAGGACTTCATCACTTAAAGAGCCTTTGTTGTAGTGAACAACTGCTGACATATTTTTTTATTATAATGCTTTTTAGGGTTTTTTTGTTTTTTACAAAAACTATGCAAATATTTCTCAAAAAAGTAATCAAGTGTTTAATTATTGCAATACTACTACTAGTTGTAGTAATTAAAGAGCTTTTTAAAGAGCTCACAAACCCTGCGATTATTTAAATCAAAGCTAGATGTAATTTATTCCTGTGATTTTAAAGTTTAATTGTTAGCATCATTACTCCAGTCGCGATTCAAATATTCTGATTTGCAGCTCAAAATATTCATTAATACTATTATTATTATTATTATTATTATTATTATTATGGTGAAAACAGTGGAGTAGAATTTGTTAAGGTTTCTCTGATGAATAGAAAATTTTAAATATGGGGTTTTGTAGCTTTGCGTCACAGGAATAAATTACATTTTAAACATAATCAAATAGAAACCAATTGCTTTGGAAATAGCAATTACTTATTTTGCTGTATTTTTAGTAGAAGTAGTAGTAAACCAGTAAAACGCTAGCATTTCGGGATGCAGGTAAAGTGTTTCTTGGTAAATGTTCATAGCATAGGCTATACTTTAGTTCCTTTACCTTATCTATAGGCTATTGTCACTGATTTTATGATCTGTTTTCAATTGGTAGCCTATGAATATTGCAGGTTCAGTTAAGAAATGTTATTAGGTTATGTGCATTACATTTTTAAATAGCAGCTGTATATAAAGTTTTGTTCCCCATTTAAACGGTTCAACGTGTGTGTGTGTGTGTGTGTGTGTGTGTGTGTGTGTGTGTGTGTGTGTGTGTGTGTGTGTGTGCGTGCGCGCATGTTTGTAAATGTAAAAGAAAAAAAATCGATTCATAAATAATTGCCAGAATCAAGAAAACCCGTCTCCACACAGCACGCCCACCAACGTTCAAAACCACGCCCAACGATAGCGGCGACATACAAAAACCACGCCCACCAAACCACTCCGACAGCTTTGAATTGCCGAGTGCGAGTAAACCCCGCCCACCGGTCCAAGAGTTACTGCGGCTGCACGCAGGTTCCGCCTTTACCGTACATGTATGGTGTTGCCGCTGGCCGTGACGCGCAACCGGCCACCGACCTTTTACATAGTCACGGGCGATCGTCCGGTAAGTAGATCGACATCACGGAGACAGCATGCAGCAGTTATGATATCCACTCTTTCGTAACCCAGGTGTAGCTTTCACATGACGCGACAGAAATGACGCGCTGCGCGAGCTTGCCCGTCTTGTGCTGTAAGTCGGTGCCAGTTCAAATAGAAGAGCCTTTGCCTTTCTTGCCGTGTTCCCGTGTTTAATCGGAAGCTTTTGAGGACGCCGCGGCTGTATCTCAAAAACTAGTGAGCTGCCTACGTAAACAGCACTATGCGGACTTATAGGCGCCCGTGTAAATTACTCTGAAGAAGCCGAAGTTGCAGTCTAGGTAGGCAGCGTAGTACGCTTTAAGACGCAGCCCACATTCTGGACATGGCGTTGGTTGTGAATCAGAGTAGTTCACTTGCGCTTACGATTCTTAAAGTGACAGTTCACCCAAAAATGCGTTCTTTATTTATCGTCATGTCTTGTATGACTTTTTTTTTTCTTGTGTGGAGCACAAAACACGCGAGTTAGATTGACAGTCTCGTTTTTCCAAACAACAATGAATGGTAGTGGTGACAGTGGTCAGGGTTGCCAAGTCTGGGTTTTCCGTAATTTTATAGATTTTACAGATTGTGTAAATTATGTTTGACTGAGATGCTTGTATTGCAATATTTCATTTTATATTCTACCACATTTGTTGTGAAGAAGATGCTCTGGTTGTAAATCGTTAAGCTTTTTTCCCATTTATTTTATTTCTATTTAGTTTTAAATGATTATTATTTCTTGCCCATATAGTGATTTTGATTGTATTGCGATTTAATTAATGTAATTAATTACAACGACTGTAAAATATCGATTTCAGGTATGAATTTAGCATATTTTAGGTTTTGGTTTGGTCTAGGGTCACCTGGCTGGTTTTGTTACTCAGGTCTGGCAACCCTTGTCCTTCTTGATTTGGAATAACTTGAATGTGACCAAATTCGACACATTTTAAGTCGGTTTTACTTTCAGATTTTAAGAGCATTCTCCATTTGTCTCGTTGCTTTGTCAGAACGACGCAACATTTTGCAGCCAGCGTGTCAGATATGATTTATATTAGGTGGCGGTTCTTATTTAGGAAGGTTTGATCTTTTATGGTATGACCTGTTAGTCATGTGGGTGAAAGGTGATCGCCTCTACCTCTTTTGTTTATAAGGCTGGGTGTGTTTTGTAGCGTGCATCGCATTAAATACATGACTTAAGACATTAAAACTGTTGTGACTTCTGAGCCTTACATAAATGTTGTGTGATGTAAGAACAATAAGGCAGATGGCATTTTTGTGTCACACCTTTAAACAGCGTAGTGACAGTGAGTGAGGGAGGTAAAAGACGAGAGTGTGCCTGTGACAATGTCTACAGACAGAGAGCCTCCCGTCACTGCCAAACTCCTTCACCTCGTGTTTCTCTCCACCTTCTGGGGAATGCAGATATGGGTCACCTTCATATCAGGTAGGTGTGCTCACTGTTTTTCATTGGTGGTAGATCATTGACAGAATTATTGCAGTGTAGGTTATCTTAAAACGTTTTTACGATTGCTTTTTTAAAGTTTCTAGATTCGGTTTTTAAGTGTAGGTTTTACTTTAATACGTGTTTTGATCAATATGCATGACGAAGCTGCACGTTTTAAATCATTGTGTTTTAATAATATTTTGTCACGACTTTTTTTTAAAAAACGCTTTGACTACTAAAGCACTTAATCATAATTTGAGCACTATATTAAAAGTTCAAATATACTAATAAATTGCATCTTCATCAAATATAACATTAATTAAATGCGCATTTCACGCATTACAATATAGTATAGTTTAGTAACAAATGCTTGTCACTTTAAAGCTCAGCTTATTGCACTTAATATAAACCGAAACTATTATGCATTTATTTAGCTGTAATGACATGCAGTTAAATGTCTGAAAACATTAGATTCAGTTCGTACCAAAGTATTTTATTACCATAACAAGTAGGCCTACTGTTTCTTAAATTTGGCTAAAATGTTGTTTTTCTTATTTTTTTTATACGTCAAACTATGTTTCTGTTGTTTATATTATAGGTTTACGATATCCAAAGCCCTTAAAGTTAACTTATTGTTGTTATTATTATCATTATTATTACCTTTGTTCAGGCTTTGTAATGGACAACCATCTAAACCGACACACGTTTGGCTTCATCCAGAGCCGGCTCTTCCCGTTTTACCTGCATATCGGCTCGGCCTGCGCTTTCTTCAACCTCACAATCTTTGCCATGTACCATCCAAGTAACATGCTGGATGAGAAAGAGGCCTTCCAGGTATTTACAACAAACCATATTGTTCCCAGACATGGCGAAAAATATCCAAAAATGACGAATTACCGTTATGTTATTCCCAATCGAAATACAATACAATACAAAATTGGCTGGAGCATTGAAGATTGACAATCTTCTGAACTCAAATGATAGTTTTGGGTTGAGAGACACACCTTATTTTTTATTATCAACCAACAATTTCCCTTCAGCTTTACGCGGCTGAATTCCTTGAATCGGTGGATTATACTTGATATTGAATCCGGTTTAAAAAGACTTAAAAAGACTTTGAGCGTCTCTTCTTCTCTTACGAATGCGCGCGTTTTGAAGATGTAGTTCTCCCAAAAAGAAAAGTTTCTAAATTCGGTCCGGTCCACATTCATCATAACTGCGTGGAAGAACCGGCGCGTTACGCAAATGAGCTTTTTTTTTACGAAGAAAGGAAAGCTACGCAGTTTTTGAAACGGCACAAAACAGTGACGGATTGATTCATTTTTTTTTCTAGATCTTCATTTTTTTCGTCTGTGTGACTGTGGCGGCAGTGAACGCTCAGTGGTTTGGTCAGATGACCTCGGAGATCATGGCAGACATGCACCTGATTGAGCAGGCCTGTGGACTGGGGCAGGACATCGGACTCTCGTCCAATCGGGAAGCGTACGCCAAGCTCTGCGAGACAGACCCCAAGTATAAAAAGCTAAGTGGCCGCCTGTGGCTGTATCACCTGCTGTCCTCACTTTGTAACCTCTGCTGTATCGTATGTAACGGATACAGCCTATACTACCTGGCGGAAAACCTCACCACCCTCTGATGACCTTCTCGCGACGTAGTGGAGTCGAGCTCCCACAATGCAATGCAAACCCCTGGTTAACGTCTGTGTGACTCCGGCAGCGACGACCTGCTCTCAGGTACTGGATTACCTCCTGGCAAATCTCCTTGTTGTTGTCTTTTTCAGTCTTTGTTGGTTTTAATTTAGACATATGGTGTATAGAGAATATTTTTTTTGTAAATGTTACAGGCAGTTGCTAAACGATATGCGATGTTACACGTTGCATGGTTGAGGAATGAGAAAAAACGAATACGCGAGATTAAATTAGCAAAAACGGGAAGTGGAAGGGACATTATTTAAAACTTACCTTGATGCTCTGGAAATTGTTACGGCCCATATTTAGTGTTTTCTCAGTGAAGGCAACCTCACTTTGTCACAAACAGTCAAATAATTATATTTCTCCGTATCAACGGCCGGCCTCACCCTGTTCTCCTGGATTGGGTGTGAATGTATAGACATGTCCGTGCACCATCTCTCATTATACGTACACCTCCACATTTTAATATGCAAATTACACTCTCATCTGGCTGCAGATTTCGATTTTCGGAGTCGAGCATGGTATTTTTTTAATGACTCACAGACACGTTTTACGTTTAATATTTTAAATTGCGGCATTGTGTCATTCACTGTTAAGACTCGTTTAAAGATGCGGTCTCTCTAAATCCGTCAAAGTGACTTCAACACGAACCGGTTCATGTCCTGTTCGACCGCTTTAGCGTACTGTGCCTTTTGCAGCTGTTAAAGCGCAACAGACCCGACCACCTGGGTGTACGTGACGCGTCGTGTGCTCTGCAGTCATCTTATTTGTCGACTAATGTGCTAGTCATATAAAATGATGTGTGTGTACTGAGATATAAAGCACCATTGTTATAATGGCGACACCTTATTTTGGAATGCAGCTTGTTTTTTTTAGTCGCCTTACATTCTGCTGTCTGTCCGTCATATTTGTGTGTATACATATCACTTACAGTACGGTGCCTTGAATAGAGATATCTTTTAGTTTTAATACCGTATGACTGTGTCCGGTAAGATGCTGGTGAGGCTTTGTCCCTGTAATTAGGGATTGGCTATATTTTATCAATGCAAATGAACCAGCAGCTAGGGATTTAATATATTTAACTTACAATACAATCTAATAAAGCATATGGTCAGTAGGGTGATTTGTGCTTAATACCGTTCTATTGAAGTTCCATCAGTTTTTAGCTGAAGTTTCATTCCTGTCTGCATGCGTAAATGAAGTAGTAGATAAAGAAATGCTGCATTACCAGATTTTCTGCCCGAGTAAAAGGTAATTGCAATTCATGCCGCATCTCTTTATGTAAAGCTGAAAAGTGTCTTTTTTTTATATATTAAAACTTTACAGTGAAAGTATATGTGGAAAAACAATTGGTTGAACTATTGTGTGAATGACTATCTGTCTGTTTGACCAGCTCTAGATTAGGGGTGCTTGGGAAATCTGTTTGGAAAAAAAAAGAGTTATTTTTGCAATTCCATTTGTGAAGAAATTGCACAGCACCAATACACATCACATTCAAGAATGAAGAATACTGTCTGAATCTGTGATGACTGTGTAATGTGTGGAAATGGGATGAACGGTTTTTGTTTTTTTAAAATAAATTTCTAAAAGTGTGTTTTGAATTGTAGGTTTTTTATTGTTCATAACAGACCCACAATTGTTAAATGTTAAGGAGACTTTTTTTTTTTTTACAAACATTTTTTTTTTTTTTTTTACAAACTGCTACAAAATTTGACCATCAGCGAAGCTATAGGTTATATATTTTTTTTATTAGATTTTTTTTATTAGCATTGATGACTCCATGATAAACCCTTGGCATCCATCCACTGAATCTTTCCATTGAACTAAAGCTTCTATATAGTAGTGAAAATACCAAAAATTTAATTATTAAAAAAATTATGTGATACTTCAGTACATGAGCAAATTCTCACTATGAACTAGTTGCTTATTAGAGTACATATTAATAACATATTGGCTGTTTATTAGTACTGATAAAGCATATATTCTGCATCCCTAAGTCTACCTAATACCTAAATTTAACAATGACCTGGCTTACTATTAATAAGCAGCAAATTAGTAGCATACTGAGAAAAAAGGTTGTATGTAAGGGTTTGTTAATAATGAGAATTGGACATTAAATTAAAGTTCTTTACAATTTAGCCAAATTTAACATGCGCAGAGAAAACATAATTATTTTATGTGGTGGGAATTTAGCATGATTTTCTTCTGTGATGTGATTTGTACAGATATGAGATTAAAAAAGGTTCACCTTCAACCCAGTCGATCTGTGGGACATAAGCAGACTGTATGAAAGCAAATTAGCCAAAATGTGTAATAGTTACAAATTGCCACGAGAGTGTGTTGGTCACTTGTGTAAAAGTTACTATGATAGTATCTTAGATGGTCATTAACTAGCAATAAGTGTTAAAATACAGATATATAAATATAAAAATACAGATGTTCATTGTTAGTCCATGTTAGCTCAGATCTTTAACATGTATTTAGTATTTTATTAGCAAATGATGGAATTAAAATTAAGATTGATATGAGATTTAGAGGCACTTATATTGTTAACTAAAGTAATTTAGCTCACTAATGTTAACCAGTGGAGCCTGACTTCTCCTAACTGCTCGGGAACTGATTAACCTCATGCTGTTAAAGTGGATAACACAGTCTCAGACTGGACCCGGTGTTAAATCTGAAACCTGGATAGAGCGGCTGAGTGAACGCAGTCCGGATTCTGTAGATGAGATGCATTGAGTCCGCGATGCTGTAAAACGCCAAGATCCCTGCAGAGAAGTCAACATAGACGCCAGTCCTGCGGGCCCACGTTTTGGGAATCTTCGTTTCCCGTCCATTGTGCCAGAAAGCGTATGCATCCTCGGAGCACACCAGACTCCAGGACCGCTCGTTGTGTCCGAACGCACACAGGCTGCTCTTTCCTTTCCTGCCGATGTCCTCATAGGACACTGCGACGTGTACGGGACCCTTCCCGCTCCACTCTGCCTCGAAGTAACACCGGCCGGACACGCTCTCCCTGCACAGGACCTGGTGATAGCTGTCAAACCTCTCTGGGTGGTCAGGAACGGACAGGGAGGTTTTGCTGCACGTCACCTCTCCGGTCTCTGAGGAAACGCTGAGGTTTCTGTGAGCCGTGTTCAGGTCGAGAGTCAGGGGACCCGAGTCTGAAATACAGAGAGACAAGACATAGACAGTAGATTCTGTGTTTGTGTGTGTGTGTGTGTGTGTGTCTGCGTGTGTGTGTCTGCGTGTGTGTGTCTGCGTGTGTGTGTCTGTGTGTGTGTGCGTGTGTGTGTGTGTCTGCGTGTGTGTGTGTGTGTGTGTGTGTGTGTGTGTCTGCGTGTGTGTGTGTCTGCGTGTGTGTGTGTGTCTGTGTGTGTGTGCGTGCATGTGTGTATCTGTGTGTGTGTGTGTGTGTGTCTGCGTGTGTGTGTGTCTGCGTGTGTGTGTCTGCGTGTGTGTGTCTGCGTGTGTGTGTCTTCGTGTGTGTGTGTCTGTGTGTGTGTGTCTGCGTGTGTGTGTCTGCGTGTGTGTGTCTGCGTGTGTGTGTCTTCGTGTGTGTGTGTCTGCGTGTGTGTGTGTCTGCGTGTGTGTGTGTCTGCGTGTGTGTGTGTATCTGTGTGTGTGTATGTCTGTGTGTCTGCGTGTGTGTGTCTGTGTGTATGTTACTCACATTCCAAAAACTGCTCTCTGATCTTAGGTTCAGGGGTAGGAATAAACTTCAGGTTTGTCACTAATAAGACAAAATATAAAAAGTGTAGGCATTTTAAATATTGATACTTATTCACTTTAATTTGTTTAAATGTATTTTAATGTTTAATAGCGTACTTGCAAACTAAAGAAAATACATGTGAGGTTGCAAACAGCACTTTAGCTACATTTTTTTAAAATAAAAACCTGTTGTAAAATTAGTCAACTGTATTTGTTTATTTAAATGTAGCTTAAATAAATTGTTTGCAACCAACAATTGAGTTTTTAATAGTGATGGGCAATAATTAATTGTGATCGAATTTGTATTATATATATACATATATTTAATATATCACTTTTATTTATATATATATATATATATATATATATATATATATATATATATATATATATATATATATATATAAATGCATGTGTACACACATATATTACATATACAAAAACTTTTTATTTTGGATGTAATTAATCTTTGCCTGGCAGAAGATTTTTTTTTTTTTTGCAAAACAAAAGACAAAAATCGACGGTGAAATAAATGCATACTCGGTTATTTTCTTCCAAACAGCAGAATGTTACTTTTTTTCTTGTTTGCTGTGAACCTGGATTATAAAGCTGTCATTAACCAGTTATACACAAGAGTCCTGCTGGTAAATTACTATCAAAGTAACATTAACCTGGAATACACTGCAGTTTTACACCGAAAGGTTTAGTAAGCATGCTATTCCGAGCATATTTAGACTTACCTTTTTTGGACAGTTTCTCCAGCGTCTTCTGACGCAGATCTTTAAAGTCCTCACACAGGTACGTGAGTTTTCTCGACACCGTCTCGAAAGAGAAGTCGGGATTGACTAGAACGGCAGGAGAGGTCACCAGCTCCGCCGACTGCACAGTGCTTCGTAGCTCTGAGGGACACAGTGAGATAAACTCAGGCCAGAAATCACGAATGACAAGCGCTTTGGGGTCTGGAAGCACTGGGTCTACCTTCAGGAACTGGGTTTTATCATCGAGGCGCGCAAGCGTGTCGTATTCAGCATCTCTCCTCTTGAACGCCGCGATCTCCTGCTCTAGTTTCTCCATGAATCCGTGCGCCTCGTCTAATTCCAGCTGCTCCTTCGCTTCGATCATCTCCGTCACCTCGAAGCGCAGCGCCTCGATGGAGAGCACCAGCTCGCTGAAGATCTTCTCCGTATCCTCCACCGCTGCCCGGGCAGAGCTCTGTTAACAACAGCACCGGAGAAGCGGTGAGTCCAAGAACCTCTCCGCCCGCAACGGCAGCGTCCTCCGGAGCAGGGATCATAAGTAGCACTGGCTGTAACAGACTCACCCTGAGAGAGAGTATGGCGTGACTCAGATCCTGTAGCTCCGTCTCACGCTCCTTTATCACCTGCTGGCATCTCCTCTGCGACTCCTTGAGCTCTTGCTGCGGACGAGAGCGTGAATGCGTGCAGAAGTATGTTTTTTGAAACCACAGAAAAATGCGATGAGATAGGAGTTGTACATTTAAACACACCGACATGGTTTGACTTTCGTAAGTACTACTATATCTCTGTCTGCTCCTAGTTGATTTTTCCACAGCTCTTTCAACATTTCTTTTCTGTGATGAGCATTTTCATTTTTAAAATTAATTTTTTGTAAAAAAAACAGAAGTTGTTTTTTATCATAACAAAGCAAAAGTTTACACACACACACACACACATATATATATATATATATATATATATATATATATATATGTATGTATGTATGTATGTATGTGTGTGTGTGTGTGTGTGTGTGTGTGTGTGTGTAATAAAGTAGTTTACCAAATCCTATAAATGAAATATATTAAGCATATAAATATATTATGGAAATGTATTTTCCTGTAAAGCTTTGCAATAATTTGTATCATAAAAAGCTGCATACAAATAAATTTGAACTGAATTGAATATATCAGTATTTTTATATTGTAGCTATTATTAATTATTATTTATTAGGGAAAAGCAGTGATGCCATTGTGTGACATTAACCAAGTAAATAATAATTTTTCATATATATATATATATATATATATATATATATATATATATATATATATATATATATATATATATATATATATATAAAACCCTAAACGACATAACATTTGCCTACAAAAATGTTTGCTCTTACAAGACACAAGAATTTTATTCAAGGTCTTCTTTTCAGTGTAGATAATATAATAACACACACATTATCAGTCTAATCATTGTAGTATGGTTAATCTTTTAAAACTTAACTTATAACGCAGTTATATTTGAGGGTTACGCATTTAAACGTACTTTTAAGGTTTAAGGAATTGCCTGACCCTTTAATGACCCGTTACGAAAGTCTTGCTGTTTTGAGTCATCGTGAAGTTTCGCGTCGACAGTCGTGAGAGAAGTCGGACACACCTGACAGAAGATCACGAGGTCCTGCTCGTCTTTCTCGGTGGACTCGTGTCGCTCGGCTCCGGGGCCGGCGGGGGGACGCAGTCCGGTCCGTCTCAGCTTCTCGACGACTTCAGCAAACAGCGTGTTTTTGTTGAGGGCGGGTCTCGGGCAGAAGGTCTGTCTGCACTCCGGACAGCTGCACGACCTCCTCTGGCTCGTCTGCTCCCAGTAGCTCCTGATGCACTCCATGCAGTAGCTGTGTCCACAGGGGATGGTCACGGGCTCCCGCAGGAGCTCCAGACACACGGGGCAGCTGAACTGCTCCTGGTTAACGAAAACACCCGGCTCTTCCTCTGCCATCTTTCACCGCCGAGGCGCAGCTTCGCCCGAGCCTCCCAGGACCTGTCTGTATATGAGTCCGTGATGGGAGGAGTCCGTCCTGTGCGGGTTGTGTCGTTCTGCTCGCGTCTCAAACGGAGTCATTGCGTGTCTGTTGTTGTCGTTTTGTAATTATTATTTCCATCTTCGCCTCTGAAAAGTGATTCAGAGCTTCGAGCGCGCACGCGAGGTCGTGGCTCGTTCCAGTGCGTGTCTGTTCATGTCCACCGCGCGAGTGCGCGCATAATGGCATGCTTCACGAGACGCTCCTGGATTATTGCTTTGGGAGACAAAGAGGGTGTGGATGTAGTGTGTGGACAAACAGTAAAGGGTGTGTGTAAATAAAAATCACCCAACAAATAATTAAAATAGTGCATAGCATCCAAAATAAAAGTTTGCCTGTGTACTGTACTATACACACATATAGCCTATACAATGTTTACATGTATATGTACATTATTGTATCTTAGATTATATACAAATATATAAACATCATATTTTCTTAAATATACTCTTGCATGCGCGTATATTATATATACATATATAATAAATATACACAGTACACACATATTATGTAAACACACACGCACGCACACACGCACACACACACACACACACACGCACACACACACGTGTATATAGTTCTGCTGTATTTATGTCAGTATAACGTCCTCCCCGCCAGAGGTCGCTCTCTCCAAACCCCGCCGTCTTGACCAGTCTTCGCTATCAACGTGTTCTTCTCAAAAGCATTAGAAGGAAACGTAAAAAACGGGCGGGGTTTAGTGGCTCAGACGTTTACTCTTATTGGCCAAGTATTATGTGTCTAAATAATAATCGTCATATTTAAAATCTTCACCCCTGTACTGTCCATTTATTAGCTTTAAAGTTTATCAGTTCCATTATTCAGGCGCTAATTATCGCCCAGGCCTACGAAGAAGACGCACACCGACTCGTGATAGGTGTTACTTTTCTCCGCGATGATGAACACGCACCATTCACGGTCGAATGCGATTACTGGATAAGATTTTTTTCGAATCTGATTTTATAGTAGTTACCGCGGCGATTTAATCCGCTTGCTTCTCAGATAACACTCCTCGAAATGTATGCATTTCATATTTTATGTTTTATGGTGCACAAATGTCACCAGTAACTCAAAACGCGTTCAGAGGTTTGAATGTGACCCAATGCACGCTTGAGTTTTCTGAGCCGCTAAACGCCCCTCAGTGGTGTGCAACGTGAAAGCTAACAGTAACGTCTGTCGTCTCATGGTTCGTGTTGTGCGTGCAGTTTTGTCTCAAAGCTGATGGCAGTGCACCCTCTTCCTTTGGCTCATGACAGCCACTGAGTGGATGTAATAAATACATATTTAATCTTCTGCTCTGCTGGACTAAATCTACACAATCTGTGACAGACATCAGCACAACACACGCAGGTAGCTGTTGCTCTCCTTTCATTCTGTGATAGATAGCTGTGTGTTCATACTACACATACAGCATACCGCTGCTTTGTTGCTTGTTTGAGCCATCAAGTGATCTACAAATGAGTTAAAGCTCTTATTTGAGAGCAGGGGACTATTGTGCACAGCTGTGGTGATTTGACAAGGTCCATATAGGTTTATTAGTTAAAGTTTTACTTTACTGCACTCAGTTCTGTCCTCTTTTCGTGATTATCTGATGTTCTGAAATATGAGCAGGTCAAGCAGGCACTTTAAAGTGTGACAAACCAGCTATTAAGTCATCGTGTGAACTCTTAAAGGTGTTTGTTGTCGTTTCACACCAAAAATGTTATTACAAGTAGAGCAATATTCCCAATAAGAATTATAAAAAATATCTCCAAAACATTTCTTGAAACAGCTTTGTAGTATAAAAAATATACAATTTAAATTTCAAACTATTCATACTGTACTCATACTGTAAGTATCACTTAATTATGATTTCTTTTTAAATGTTTTTAGGACGTGGAAATATGCTGCATGACAGCAATCAGATTTTATGCTTAGTTTTTTTCCATTAGTGACTATTATGAGTTTTTTTTTTGTTGTAAATGTGGAGTTTTCTGTTTTTACACTTAAACGGGTTAATTACGTTTTAAATTGAAAATGTTAATAAGAACAGAACGATTTTATTTCATTTTATTGTATTTTTGTCCAAAAATAAACAAACAAACAAACACTGCGCAACAGATGTTTTTATGTACCTATATAAAGAGTAATCTGTTTCATAACTCTGAAGTCATAACAGAAATACATACATTATCCTTTCCTCAAGGTAAAGTGCTAACTAATAAAGTTTTGTGAGGTTCATGAGATCATTCCAAACGTTCCCAAGCTGTCAGTCTACTTCCTGGACACGCCCCCTTTTCCAGCAAAGCAGCGTCTCTGTTCTGTGTGTTTCTACGGGTGAGTAGGATGCCTTTCAGGTTGTTTATGTGTATGTTTTTATTTTCTTGCAGCGCAGAGTGACCTGTAACGCTCAATGATTGTGCAGCAGCTGACGTGTAGGGGGCTGACCTCTCACCTCTGTGCGGCAGTCAGACTGAACTGGAGCCCCGCGGCAAAGATGGCTAGACCCAGCTCAAGTATAAAAAAAATCACCGTGTATGTATGGCGGTGGGTGGCCTGTGAGTTATATGATTTGCAATTCGTTTCGTTTGGCAGATTTAGCAGAGTTTCGCGTGGATTTTGCTAAAGCCAAGCACATTGCTATCATTACCGGGGCCGGAGTGAGTGCAGAGAGCGGGGTGCCGACTTTCAGAGGACAGGGCGGCTACTGGAGGAAGTGGCAGGCGCAGGTAACACACACACATTGTTTATTATATGATCTCAATACAGGATCGAACTTTTTGAAGCTTGGACACAAATAGGACAATCCCTCCGTGAAGATCCCGTCTGTGGATAAATAATGGCAGCTATATATAAAGGAGAATATTAATGCATTGATATTTTATTACGATAATTATAGTTTTAATCTAATTATTACATAATTTTATAATAATGATAATATTTTACATGTGTAATGTATTAAACAAAGTCTTATTAAACGCAACGTGTGTGAGTCTGACGGTTATTGTTTTCATTTTAGAAAAGTGTTTTGGGGAAAAACGTAGAAAAACAGAATATTAATTAATTAGAATTAATGCCTTGATTTCTGAAGTCTTTATAAAGCATAATAAAATATTAGAATATTTTGTAAAAGTGAATGTACATGAAACAGATTTTATTAATGTCTTAATGTTAAAAAACTTTCTCTGTGTTTCAGGGCATTATCATGCTCTAATTGACAACATAACAACATAAAAAGCCTAAGTACTCTTTTAAATAAAGAGCTTTGGTCTTTCTTTGCTATGTGAAACACCTCACTGAATCTGTGTGTGACTTTGAAAAGTACTGGTATGTAGGGTAGCAGTTGTATATTATGCTGCGTGACTTTTCTTTAACTTATGATTCAGAAATATACACAAACGGGTTTACATTTTGCATCGTAAATAATGACTGTAAACTTTCAACATCTACTGTACTTGACAGCGCTGACCAAATTGGTCAGGCTACTTATAACAGAGCATATAAACACTGTAGCCACACCACGTGCAAGCTAGCAAACGTTAATAACAAGAATATTTAATTAAATTTTTTTTTTATCAACCTTTTAATTTTAATAAAATTAAAATATATAAATTATTTTACAACAAAACATCGCTGGGTTTTTTTTTTGGTTTTGGTTTAGAAATATTTTTATTAGAAATAGTACTGTAATACTTTTCTGTCATATAATTCTTTGTTTCACATAAGCAAACATTAACAAGAGTCTCTCTTCATCTCTTTGTCTTTCAGGATTTGGCAACCCCTGAAGCTTTTTCTCTAGATCCTTCTTTAGTATGGGAATTTTACCATTATAGGCGTGAGGTGGGTCACATATGACATTTTCATAATAACAAACTCACTTTCAGCGTTATGAGAAAAAAGACACTGTATTATATCAATTATTATTATATTATATCAAGTAAAATATTTTTGTACTTTATTAATATAAAATTTACAAAAATATTAAGAAATAAAAGTAAAAATACTAAATCTATTATATATATATATATATATATATATATATATATATATATAGTCTGTATTTAGTATTTTTACATTTTATTTCTTAATATTTTTAAGTTTTATTATATATATATATATATATATATATATATATATATATATATATAGGTCTGTATTTAGTATTTTTACATTTTATTTCTTAATATTTTTAAGTTTTATTATATATATATATATATATATATATATATATATATATATATATATATATATATATATATATAATTTTATTTTATTTTTGAAGTAACTTAATTACTGTTGCAGTTACACAGTTAGGACTAATGAAATAAAGAGTAATGTTTAGTAGCATCCTAATAACATGGTAATTAATGGTATTTAATTTGGCAGGTTATGCGCAGTAAGATGCCAAACCCAGCCCACCTGGCTGTAGCTGAGTGTGAGTCCCGTCTCAGGCAGCAGGGCCGCTCTGTGGTGATCATCACCCAGAACATCGATGAACTGCACCACCGTGCCGGATCCAAACATGTCTACGAAATCCACGGTGAGTCAGCAGATACTCAAACCAGGGCACCGTTACAGTACGTTTACTACTGGTGAACATTTGATTAACAGAAATGATAAGGCATCTGTTTGGTTGGTGGGGCTACAATCTTTCCACACGATCATAACTTTATAGTTCTCTCTCTCTCTTCTCTCTTTGTCTGTAGGTAGTCTATTTAAAACCCGCTGCATGAGCTGTGGAGAAGTCAAAGCCAACCGCAAGAGTCCTATCTGTCCTGCTCTGGAGGGGAAAGGGTAAAAGCTCACACAAACACATCACCATTATTTCATCCAATATTTAAACCACAAGAGACTGCACTCTCTGTATTTGCTTTTCTCTTTCTTTTTTTAAATCTCAGAGAGCCTGACCCCAGTGCCAAGGACGCCAGAATACCCGTGGAGCACCTGCCCAGGTCTGTGAGCTGATTAGTCGCAAATGAAGATGTTTTACTGGGTGCTGTTCTGTTATGAAATTTGCAGACGTGTTTGATAAAAGTTGTGTTCAGATCTGGTGACAGAGAAGATTTGTGCATTATTATGAAAAATAAATTTAAACTAAATCATCACATAACCCTGTTAAAGGTATCACAGTTTCCCTTCACAAAAAGGTTAAGCAGCAAAACTGTTTTCAATATTATTAATAATGATAGGAAATGTTTATTGCACGCAATAAATCATTAGTTAAGCATTAGTAAATAGTCAGTTCATCCATTGCTAGTTAGCAGTTTCAAAATATGCCTTGTTCTTGATTTATAAGCATGCATATATATATATATATATATATATATATATATATATATATATATATATTACAAAAAGAAAGTTTAAGGGAAAGTTTAACAAACAGAGAGTTACAGAATAATAATAAAACCTGAACACATTTCTGTGTTTCATATTTCATATTTCTGTGTTCTCTATCCCTGTGCTGTTTTTATCTTTTCTGTTTCGAAGACAAATGAACCTTTAAATCTGCTTTGTAAATACTTTATAAAGTATAAATAATCCTCTCTTTAGATGAGCTCACAAAAATAGACGGCTGGCAACTACTAAATGTTTTATAACCACCTGATTTACAGCAGGAATATGTGTTAATAAAGCGTTTATTAACATACTGAACAACTTTTATCATGTGTCTAAATTATAAGGTTTATAAATGTACATGTAAACAGTTATTAATTAATTTGCTTACACGTTCTAAATTATCTTAGGAACCACTGACATCTCATAAATAACTAGTTTGTAAATAACAGAAACATTTAGAAATGATAAATTCATAGCTAGTTAAGTATGAAAATACAATTATTAAACATTATAGATATGCTCAAGAACAAAACATTTAGAGCTGCATTTATGAACTGCTTACTAGTGCCTATTAATGTTGGAACAATGCTTTATAAAAATAAAAATAAAGGATAGTTACCATTACTTTTGCTTACATAATATATTTCTGTGTCAATATATAAAAACACACATACCATGATATTTTTAAAATGTTTACTTGTATTTATATGTATATATTTTAAGTCATATAATTTTTTTATAAATAAATATGAACATATTTTTCCTAAATTTGTGTGTTTTATATATACATAAAAATATATACAGTACACAAACATGATGTAAACAATCTTATTTTGGCTGCAGTTAAGCATTTGATAGCACTATTAAATATATATTGAAATAGAAACGGGATTTTAAAAATTGTAGTGAAACGTCACAACATTACAAACAAGTTTTACTGCATTTAAGAGCAAATAAATACAGCCTTAGTGAAGTTTTTTTTTCAAAAACATAAAAAATACAATAGTATAGTGTGTGTTGCATTATTAAAATAAAAAGTAGTTACTTAGAGCGCCTGCTTCAACTAACAGCTCTTCCAAACATCGCCCATGACTGCCTACAAATCAGGGTTATGTCCTGAGCTGATGCTGCTGGAAGGCATGCTTCAGGTTTGCTTTACTGTAAACGTACTCTAAGGCTGTATCATTCAGAAAGGAGGGTAGACATGTCATATGAATTTTCAGCTGCTTTAGTGCCAGATACCTCAACAGCCGTTAAAACTGGACTTCATGGGGAAATTAAAAAAGATGTAAAGATCAGTACAGAAATAACTTCAGATTTTCTCCAGCAGTGGGCGGCAAATATCCACATGTTTAATATTTCACGTTCAAGATGTTAGTTTTGTACTTTTGTGTTTGTAGGTGTGACAGAAGTGGCTGTAAGGGATTGCTGAGGCCTCACGTGGTTTGGTTCGGAGAGACTCTGGATTCAGATGTCCTCACCGCTGTGGAGCAGGAGCTGGAAAAATGTGATCTCTGCTTAGTGGTGAGTGAGAGCAAATCAATGCATAAAACAATAATACAGATGTAAGCTGACTACCATCGACAATAGGCTTATTCAAGAACCTAGGCTGCAACCTTTTTCTGTTGTCGACGGGGCCTTATTTTGGTGGAAATCAAATGTTTGATGTTTTTTGGTTTTTTTTAAGCTTACTGGAGTATTGAGTTGTTAGCTTAGCAACAGGCTAACAGCAAACTCCATTTGAATCAATTACCAGGGATCAGTCAGCAATTTCCAGCATGCAAAAAAAAAAAGAAAGGATAGCTATCTTGCAGTTTTGATGTTGATTTATTGACGGCTCTGATTAATTCAGTGAAACATTCATCCCTGGTGAAAAAAACAGCATGCGCTGGTTAGGTATGTTTTGAAGCTGGGACGCTGGTTTAAGCTGGTTTACGCTGGTCCTTTGCCAGCATAAACCAGCAGAGGATCAGCTTAAACGTGCGTACCTAACCAGCCTATAGGTTTTTTCAACAGGCAAATGGGTAATTCGTTCATGAATTTAGACGTCCGCCGTACTTGTAAGTTGGTTTTTCGTGCAGTTCACAAGGTGCCCAGTCTTTTTTATCACATCACATTCAATTCAGTCTGCGAAATTACATTTACAATTCGAGTAAATGGGATTTATGTTTTTTGCACTGTGCCTCTAGAGTTTCAGCATTGCAGGAAACCCTGGCAGCATGCTGGTTAACACATTTCTACCATTTTAAATGCGGGTTTGATGACTAAGAATGTAATGTTTACAACACGGTATCGTCAATCCCTCATACAGATGCGTGTGTGTCGGCAGCTTTACGTAATGCATTTGTCACCTCCAACTCTATTCTTGTCACATTGTTTTCTCGTCTCTAGGTGGGCACCTCCTCCGTAGTTTACCCAGCAGCCATGTTTGCTCCTCAGGTGGCAGGTAGAGGAGTGCCTGTAGCCGAATTCAACACGGAGTGCACACCTGCTACTATACGCTTTAAGTAAGACATGCAAATACGCAAACGATCACTTCACACGAGTCACGGCGATGCCTCTCAGTCAGCCCCGTCAACAGGATAACGCATAGCTGCTCTGTCGCACGCAAGCCTTCGCATACGCACGGACTCTAAGTGACGTCTCTCGCTGTCGCGTTTGAGCAAACACTGAACGCTACATTTCACAAAACAAATTGAACACCTGCGTGTGGTTTATTTGAGATGTGTTTCTCACCAACAGATATCACTTCGAGGGTCCTTGTGGTGTCATACTGCCTCCCGCCCTGGAACGGCACGAGAGCGAGGCCATTTGAGGAGAAAGAAGGCACGACCCCTTCATGCCCACTGTATAGAGCACTTTAACCGAGAGCACATGGGATTGGTTCATGCCTTCGTGTGGTTGGTTTTCCTATGGTTTGTGCGCTACGAAGATTTACCGCAAAGGCTGAAATTAAATTTTAAATAGCGTGTTAATTGTTTGCTTTGGCCTGTGTAGCAACTTTTTGCAAGTTGTGTTCTTGGCATCGGGCCTTTAGTAGGTTTGTTCCAGCTGAACTTTTTAGGTGGCATTAAAGAGTTGTGGAAATTTCCATCATGACTAAGTTTTCAATATGTTCAGCTCTGAAATATATCATCAGCTAAAAATAACTGGCTGGAAAAATCACGAGAATTGATTTGCCGAATGTTATGGGTACCCTGAATGTAGGACTAGATGCTAATGCGTTGTAATGATTTTGAATGAACTGTATCAGGGTGAGCACAGACAGACACAGTGGATGTGGAATCAGAAGATGTATTTAAAAAAAAAACATAGGGCTTTCAAGGGGAATACTTAAAAAGTAGTTGTGTCGAACTATTAATCACAGCCAAAATAAAAGTTTTTTTAACATATTTATAAATAAATATATTTATTTACATATTTATATAATTTATATTATAAATAAATACATTGATTTATTATATAAATATTTACACACATGTAAAATAAATACTGTATGTGTGTAATTATTTATACATAATAAATATACACAGAAAACACATTTTGCAAACAAAAACTATTATTTTGGATGCAATTAATCATGAATAATCATTTGAAAGCTCTATTATATGTGCATGATTAATTAAGATTAATGAATGTTTTTTTCTTTAAATTCTATGGTTAGTGTTAAGTTATTAAAGGGATAGTTTACTCAAAAATCAAAAGTCTGATTAATGACTTACCTTCATGTCGTTCCAACAACGTAAGACCTGCGTTCATCTTCAGAACAAAGATATTTTGGAGGAAATTTTCAGGATTTACAGGGTTGGAAAGACAAGGGGGAGCAATTTTCATATTACGTATTATTTGTGTGTGTGTGTATATATATATATATATATATATATATATATATATATATATATATATATATATATTTAATGATAAATTATAACTTTATTTTGCAGTACAACAGTAGACTTACAATACTAACTTTTATAATGGTTGAGAAATGCAGAAAGACACATCATAAACGACCCGAACTTTGCACACAGCAGCACTGAATCATGAGCTGCTTGTGTGTAAATGAACACAGTGCCTGATTCCAATCTTCACATACACATATTTGCAGTTTGATAAGCACCCAAAAACCATATGGTGATTTCATTTTGTTTCGTACAGCCCTACTTTATATTTAAGATTGACTGCGAAAGTAGTCAGAGATTGTGCCATCTTTGCCAGTGGTTGGCATAAGTTGGCATATGCATGAGTGTTTTTTTTTTTTTTTTTTTTTTTTTGGTGAAAGTCAATAGACGAGTTTGAGTGACTCTGTGTGTGTTTGTGTGCATGCACCCTGTGGCATCGGGTCACCTTGATTCTGTCTAGTCCGATGCCAGATTCCACGGTCCAGCTGGAAATCTCTCTCTCTCTCTCCCTCTCTCTCTTTCACTGTCATGACTTGTACAACCAAGCAGCAGAAAAGCTACATTTAGTTTGACACCTCCTGGTCCAACTCGGGTGTCCTGCTTACCTGCTTATGAATACAGATTCGTTCTTGCATGTTAACACAAGATCGTGAAACGATGCCGCGTGAATCGCTTGACTTATCTGACTTACAAATGCGCAACAGAGTGCGTTTAAGAAACTGAATGTGTCTTGCGCAGACTGACGCCGTTACTAAAATGCTGTTTTGGTGTTTATATGTGCGAGATGGGTAAGGGAGGAGGGGGGGTGGCTGTACGTCTGTGTTTGTAAATGATAAATGAGTGTGTAGTTTTGAGGTGTGTGTAGCCGATCGCTGTTGGTGTGTGTGCTTTTGGTCTCCTGGAGAGACTGTGGCTCATTAGTTTCTGAGGCGATGAGAGAGGTCTGCTCCAAAAATAACACACACCATTTCCTGTCCATTAAACCACAATTTCACACCAATCTGAGCTTAACGACGTACGCGCGCGCATGCACAATAAATATCTCCCCTGACATACGCTTAGCCTCTAAAATCCTCTGAGACACACAACATCAATCCTACACACACATACACTCATGGTCCCATTAAATATCGATTTCACACCAATCTGAGCGTCTCCCCAGTCTGGGCTTGTCAGAGGACAGGGATAGAGAGATGCAGGGGAGGGAGCGGGAGGATAGGGATGGAGTGATGGAGAGGAGGAGGACACTAGTGGGAGAGACGTTTGGTGTTCTATGCTTCTTGTTGTGTAATTACTTTTCCGTATTTTGACAATTCGTTAGATGTTGTAATAAGAGAGGACGTTTTTTTTAATCTAATTCCTTGAAATTTGGTTGTTTTTCGACCCGGAAAGTATCATTAAAAATTAATAAAAGACAACTGAAGTTTCTACAGCGAATAATCATTTTATTAGTGTTATTGGCTTTGATATATTTAATCGACTAGAAATTGTTGTGTGTGAGTGCAGTCGCAGTTTAAATTTATATACCTTTGCGAGTGATATTTATATAAATGCCGTGACTTGCTATTCTTGCGATATGACCGACTCGTTTGCTGTGTTAAGCCAACTGCATTCGTATCTGCTTTTATTACAATACGCAATGCTCACTTTTAACACTCCAATCAATACCAGATGGACAAAATATAGTTTCATAAAAAAATAAGCAATTCATCTCTTTCACTCAAGCATAAGTCACGATAAGGATGTGCAGCTGAGTTTCATGCCAGCTTCAAAGATCTTTTACAAGTCATCACAAGCAGGTAAAAATTATGGCACAGTCATGAAAATTCTTTGTTAATATGGTGTGGAAACCCTGAATCTAGGTCTGAAGTGCTGTGAAATTTTGTGAGCTTTGGCTGACGGAGGAAAAACAATACAGAAGCAGTGTCAGGCCTAAGAGAGGCTTCTTATTCTGATTAAAATAACTATAAAACCCTATAATAAGGTATCCATGGGGAATATATAGCATGTGATTTAAGGTTGGGGAGTGCAGAGAAGGGTGTAGTCGAGGTCAACATGTTCCTATAAAGTCCAGGTTGTGTGTTCTTGCAGATCCAAAAATGGAGCGTTAGGGGATTCTCTCTGGACACTTTATTTTTTCCTGTTTAATGTTTTATGTTCCTTTTATTTAAATGAAATGCCTCTACAAGGCTGTGTGTCACATGCATTGTGCTTATCCAGCCACAAGGGCATCATTTAGGAAGAATGAATCAAATACAATCTTTATTTATCACAGCACAACCAGGAGCAGTGGAATTTATTTCCATTACTGTCACATTCTGTGGCTATAAAACAGCGCAACATATTACAGGGACGGTCCCTCTGGAGAAACGTGGGGTTAAGTGTCTTGTTCAAGGGCACAACTGTGATGACTCATGACACTTATCATAGGAATCAAACCAATAACCTTCTGGTTACCAGCCTTGACCTCTCACAATCTCACAATGTTTCACCAATCCAGAGACTTTGGTTAATTGCAGAGGTCCCTACACAGTTGTAGATTAGGTTTTAGGCTTTGCTAAAGAAGGTTGAGGCCAAAATGAGCATGGGTATCTTTACCATCTGTCTTGGACAACTGTCCCCTACGGCATCCGGACTGAAGCTCTTAAAGTTGCCCTTAACTAGGGAGGTCTAATAAACCTGGAGGGAGCTATCTGTTAGCAATCAGTCCCAAAAATAATTTCTTCAGACAATCATACGATTAGTTCCGTGACATTCTTGGCTCAAGAACTTGGTGTCTGTGAGTAAAACTAAAGGTGGGCAGGATTGGGATTGTTGTTGAAAATGCAAATCAAACTTTGTCTGAACCCATTTTAAGGCAGAAGTGGACCAGCCGAAATACTGACTGCTTCGTCTGTCCCCAAAGAGCTCTTTTGTGGTGCCCACACACTTCACGTTCTTTAACTGCAGTGACCCTGATCATGTCTAAAATAATGGGGTTGTTTGTTAGAATATTCAAGGAATATCCTCCTTGAGGATGCTTGTCTATTAGCTTAAAGGGTTACTCCACCCCAAAATCACTCAACCCCATGTCAGGCCAAACCCATAAAGCATATTACATGATTTAAGATATTTTTTATGAAAACCAGGAGGCCTGTGACTCTCCCAATGATTGCCAAACAGTTACAGTGTCAAGGTCCAGAAAAGTACGAAAGACGTCGTCTGAATGCTCTATATGCCATCAGTGGTTCAACCGTAACATTATGTTGGGAACCCTTTTTTGTTTTTGTTTATTATATCACCAAGTTGTTTGCAAAAGTTGCTGATAGTCCTACAGGGGGATTTCGTAAAAATTTGCACCAAAAGAGAAGTCTGCCATCTGGGCCGTATCGTTTTAATGCCAAGTAGGACACACAGGATCATGAGATTCCACTTACGCCATCACCTTTGACAGCATCCCCTTCAGGCTCTGGTCCTTTGCAATATTTTTAGAAGTTGCTTCCGGAGAGGAATTAGTTCTGGATTGAGGGTGGCATAATCAAGGAGAACCACACTATATACATACCCTCGGCGTACTTTAATTGCAGACCTACGTGGATCCAACCCAGCACACCGGATGGGCAGATTCATGATGAGTAGTGCAACCAAGGGTGCAGAAATGGTCTTATTGAAGCTTCTAGTCCTCACAATTGCAATCCTTGGCATCTACAATGTTGCATGCTTTAAGTTGTCCTGTGAGGGGGTGGGAGTGTGTCAACTCCATCAATCTTCTTGGGGGGAACCACCTACTGCTCACACCATGCCTGAACATGACTAAATATAAAAGAGACCATTTTTAGTTTAAACTATAAAATCTTGCCCTCATTTCAGCCTGACAGAATGCAATGTTATTCAAACCTGGATAGAAGTTATTAATAAGTGGAGATGTCAGTTGGCGATTAAATGAGAGGTAAAGCATTGATGTAAGTTTGAGAAAGACATCTTATGCGTTAAGGAAACTTGCTGTGTAGAAAGTAAATGGAATTGATTTGGATTATTAGGAATTCTGAGCACTGACTCTTGCACTGAAATTGAATGTTTTCTTTTTTTGGTTTGGCTTTCACCAAATGCAGTCTGGTGCATGTGGCTTCTGTATTATAGCAGGAGGGAGTCTCAACACTTTACTGTGATTCTCAGCTAGGGGTTGGTGAAACATGCAGTGATTTGTCACCCTGGAAATCGAGCAAATCATTCAGTTAGCGATTCGAATGGATTGTTTTAAGGCTATTTTTTTTCTTCATTGTCAAAAATAGAAGAAATGCATTTATTAAGAAGTTATGGGATAGTACAAATAATAGAAATGACTACAAAATGCAAAATGTCCCACCAGAAAAACTTACAATTTTGAACAAGAGACAGTAAAATATATGACATACGACATAATGATATTAACTGCACTTACTAACTCCTCACTCCTAATTTATTTCTCATGCTTGGGATAGGGGGAGTTCTATTGGTTCTGCCTTTGTTTTGGCCTTGAAGCTTTCACCCGGGACAGCACGCCAAAATATGCTTAATATTTGCTCAATAAGATTATATGTAAAGGTGAACCAGAGAAAGTAGGACGAAGATACTTGTCTATTCACACTGAAAGTCAAAAGACAGGTTGACCTGACAATCACAAAAAAAGTCAACCTGAGCATTTCTCTCTGTTTGCACACTCTCTCAAGCCAACCAAAGACTTTAAAGCTATAACACAAATTCTGGATGTAAATTTGACAGTCTCTCTTTGTACATGTTTGATATTTAATACAGTAATTCAATCTAATAAACAGTGAGTATGAATTGGATTGGCTCACAGCTGATATAGAAACCAAGCAGTACTGCATTCTACCACATATTTTTTGTATTTATTTATTTATTGCATGTGTGTGTGTGGTTTAGCAGTTTTTATAGTACTACTTAAAATAGACGTAAAAAAAACGCTACAGGCGTCAGAAGTTCTGCACTTTATTGTCGATTCTTTTAAGTTCGTCCTATAATGTTTTTTTTGGGGTGTTAGCGCATGCATTCTAACAAAGAGTCTCTCATTACCGCTTTGTTCTTACAATAGACAGAATCTGCTTACATTTGAGTGAGGAAGTGAGTCTTTGGAAGAACTAAAGAAATAACGATCCATAGTCCATGTATAAACCATAATCCCATACAGTCATAAAAGAGAAGTGAGGCTACGGTTGAAGAAGTGAAGAGAGCATGTGAAATTCTCTCACGGCTCTGGAGGGAAAGGGCAGGTGGTGAGTGGGAGAGAGTGTGGGACTGAGATAAAACATTACCGACATGAAGAAGGGTCACGGTGACTGGAGGGGAGGGGCAGCTTCTAGTAAACACAAGGTCAAGATGTTTGCCAGCTTTCTGTGTAGCAGAGAATTGATAGACAGAAAAAAAGCAACTGGGCGATTGAGCAGTTTGTTCACATTTTAGAAGTTTAGTTGCAACATGGTAGGACATGACTTTTTTTTTTTGCACCATTTGTAATCATAGCGTATGCGTATCTATGCATGTAAATAAAAGCCTGAGTATTACCTCTTCTTGTTCGCTACTTAGACAATGAGACTGATCTCACTACTTCTGACATGGTTATATAAAATGAGTAATCTGTTCAGTCAGACAGTCAAATCGCATATTGAGCTGATAGCATAAGCTAATATGCGCAAAGGGTTGGAAAAAATGGATATTTTTAGCCTAGAATGATCAAAATGTGTCCTGATCTTAGTCTGGGGGAGAAAAAAATGCAACAGCTCGTTCAGGCTTAGCAAACTGACAGAGAAACCCAGCCCACTGGCAACACTTCCAATGAGCCATGGACAGAGCGTCACCCTATATTACATTTAAATATGCATTTCTTGACACAACTGATTTGCAAAAAAATGCATGTCGCATGTAGCTAAGTTTGCAATAATGGCCATGCCACATTATTGCACGTTTATATGCTTTGTAAATGCTTTATACCTTACAACCGCAATTTTATTTCTCAATTATAAATATATTTCTTATAATCATATACCGAGGGTATGTATATAGTGTGGTTCTCACAATGTTAGCTTATCACAATTAATATATTATTTATATTAAATAATATATTAATTATATGTTAATTAATATATTATTTTTTTGCAATTGTGACTATATCTTACATATAGAATATAGTGTGAATATATTTCTTGTTATTGCGTCATATGCAGCAATTGTGAATTTTTACCTAATATTTGCATGTGTCTTGTAATTGTGACTGTATATTGTGCAACATAATTTTTCATCATTTTGTCTTTATTTCTTGGGATTTTAGGGGTTTTTGTCAAAATTATGATTTTTGAAAATACCGTCATTTTTGCACTTATATCACAAAATTGAACTTGATATTACACAGTATGATTACAACTCAAATTTGACTTTTTTACAGTCTTAAAACTGAAAATTTATTTCTCATAATTATTAATATGTTTCTTGTAATTGAGACTTTATTACAATTTACTTTATTATAATTACTTTATTTCTTGTAATTGCAAAATAAGCATCTATGTATTACACAGCTGTGACTTTATTTCTCATAATTTTGTTGCAATTATGGCTTAATTTCTCATATTTGCAGCTCTTTAACATGTCTTATTTTAAATGATCTTACACTTGCCATTTTTATTGTTTAATCTTGAGGAAACTCAATTTTTTAACAAAAATTCTTCAATTTAAAATACAAAATATTACTTTATTAATTTGAACTAAATTGTATGTTTTCACCTGCATCTTAAAACATTCTGTAATTTTTTATAAATATATAATACTTCAGATTGCTCCTTACTTTAATGCTTTAGGTCAAGTCAAAAGGTCAAGGCCTCTCTAAAGGCCACCTTGATTCTTCTTTTATGTATCAGATTTAGTCTCTGAGCAACAAATTATCGATCCCTCTTTTGAGTAAGACCTGTGACTCAGATGACCCTCTTTTCTTGGTGAATCCAGGTGGCATGTTCTACATGCATGTAGAGCTAACGCACAGCTCTATTCACAAACTTGTATTACACATACACAGAATCACACACATGTCTGCTTCGGTTTGTGTGTGTCTCACAGGGCCCTTTGTGCAGATTAAGAGATTTATAAATAGAGAGAAAAAAGCTTTGCTTAGAGACTCAAATCTCGGAGCCATGCGCGGATTACTGCATCCCTGTGGGATTTTGAACCAAAACCCAAGCTGACACACACACACACACGCTCACACACACATTTACACGAACCCTCAAGCTCTGTACAAACAGAGGCATTCCATATCCACACTTTATTCTGACATTTCCAGACCAAAAACCAATTCCAGATATTTGGAGTACAGATGGCTTCTCCCTTGTTGACTGTCTCTCTCTCTCTCTCTCTCTCTCTCTCTCTCTATCTCTATCTCTGCCTTCATCTGATCGCTCTAATCACTCCTTACCACTGTCCTTCTTGCTTGCTCGCTTTCTATCAGTTTTTAGTGTCTTTCCAGCAATTCCCTCATTGCTCTTCCATATGCAACCCTCGTTACCCTCTCTTCCCCTCCCCCGACATCTCCTCTAGATTGTCTCATCCTTCCTTTGGCCTGGTTGAGACTGGTGCTGTTGGTCGGCCAAACCGGGGGACAGTCATCGCGGCTAGCAGCTAACATTTAGCTAATTATGCTAATACCCCTTCATCAGTACCGAGAGCCCTGCAGGGAGCACAACACCGCAGGGAACGCCACTGTAAATACTGCTGAGGAAAAGAAGATATAAGAAGGACTTATTAGCGCTTACTAATAACATTGTTTCCATTTCCATTAAAAACTCTCCCTACAAATGTCTAGGGATGTTTCCTAACAACATTGTAGTGACACTAGTGTAATGGAGGCCATTTAGTAAAGACTGTGTAGATCTCAATAGGTGCTTTACAGTGAGTGACACTACAGGCAGCAGTCTTTTACTTGCTTGTTTGCATGCTGCAAATGCTAGTTCAGATCCCAACCTGGTCTCATAAAAATATGTACCTCTGTGCACGTTTTGTGCTTTACTGCACATTTTACCACAGCTTCAGAGAGAAATGTCCACTGAGTGGCGTCAAACACAGCTTCAATATGTGAACCCTGTCACATTTTATTACATTATAGAGGTATGTATTGCTGCAGTTATCCATGAAAGTCAATGCTCTAAAATGTTAGAAATATGACCTACGCCAAATCCAACCCTAAACCTACCCGATAGTGCTAACAAATGCTTTTAGACAGATTTAAACATCTCTACTGAACAAACCTACCGTCTATGAAAGCTAGATATGAAGCTATATATGTGTGATGCTAACATTCAAAAGCAACGGTTTTCAAATTTCCAAGCATGTTAATATTGTTTTGAAGTCACAACCTGATATTTTTAAAGTAATTATGTGAAAATTACGCTTTACTAATCAAAATGTGTGTGAAAAGGAATAAAAGGTTTTAGTAAAAGTTTTATTTTATTCAGTTGGAAACTGCAGTGATTTGTACTTGTTGGTACATATTTCACCAAGGTATGTTTATGCCATTAAACCAGGTAGTAAAATCATGTTTAGAGATGGGCAAAGTACAGGGGTGAGTTTACTGAGGTAAACTTGTAATAGCTGTGCGGGGAAACCTCACTCCCCTGATCTGAAGAATCACACTAGAGGCTGTGGCCTTTAGTGTTCTTGTTAGCGTGCAAACCTCCTATAACCGAAATGCTGATTTTAATCCCGCTCAGACCGGGCAGAATAACACAAGATTCATTTCCAAAACCCTAGTGATGTCGTGATGACCATCAAAGCCCTAGAAACCAGCCAAAAGACATTACCCAAGCCCTAGCAATGTCCTAACAAACACCTATCAGCAGCCTGGCAACCGCCGAGATTATAGCGATTGCCTGATTATGACAGAGCAACCTCTAGAGCACACTAGCAAAGCCCTAATTGGTTGAGCAAAATCTTATTTACACGATATGATTCATTTTATTTCATGGCAATGATATATATCACAACATAGCTATTTATTATTTGATTACTAAATAAGACCTTTATTATATGACAATCACTGATACCTTATAATTCTTGTCACCAGTGTTAATATCACTAGCCTGAATAAAAAGGAAAAAAAATCTGAACAGTCAGCGATTTAATAAAAAACTATGCATTGTATAAAGTAATCAGATACATTAAATACTTTATATTCTTTATTATTATTATTCTTAAAGTTACAAAAAGGATTAATTCAAGAGCAATGAGAGATTTTCTCTCTTTTGCTACTTGATGAATGGCAGAAAGCAGGAATATTAGACTGCTGTCACTTTAAGAGCTACAAAGATCTAATATAATGCACAGCTTTTTCTCATCTGTTTGCTTTTCCTTAAGACGTGAATTACTGTGTTTATGAGGATATTTGCAAAAGAACTGGCATTTTGGTGTGTATTGAACTATTCAAGGCCATATAAAAAAGTTATAAAACAGGCTGGGGAAGGGTGTTTACTTATTATGTGTGTTGTTTGATAATTGAATAAAAAATATATTTGACGAAATAGTTATAAAACATTCAATACTCTACATGAGCACCATCTTCAATCACCCCAAATACGCTACAAAACCGCTAACGATGCCCTAACAACTACCAAAATCTTAGAACCACCTTATCAACCACCCAAAACACACTAAGCAGGGCTGAGCCTAGTCATTACCTGGATGGGAGACCTCCTGGGAAGACTAGCTTGCTGTTGGTAGAGGTGTTAGAGGGATCAGCAGGGATGCTCACCCTGTGCTCTGTGTGGGTCCTAATGCCCCAGTACTGTACTGTCAAAAGAGCACTGACCTTCGGATGAGATGCTAAAATGAGGTCCTGACTCACCGTGGTCATTAAAAATCACTTCCCGTAAAGAGTAGGGGTGTCCTCCACCGACCCTTGTCAATCACTTCCGCTGCTCTCTCATTCCTCTCCATCTGTAGCTGGTGTGTGCGAATGTGCAAATCCTTACGAATCCCCACCAACACCCTAGCAACCGCCTAAAAAAAGGTCCTTACATACTAGCCCTAGTACCTGCCTCCAGAAAATGAATGTGATTTCTTTACAGTGTGATAGCACTTTTTGCACCAGAAGCACCACTCACATTTTGTTCATAGGTTTTATTAATCTAATTCGTCTAGTGACTTTCAACACATTCTCTCGGTATAATGAGTAACCTCAGCAGCATCTGCTTTGTCTTCAAGCATCAGTGCAGTAAAGCTATTCATGAAGTTAAATCCATAAAAGAAATTGTTTAGACAAAGTGCCCTTTCACAGATCTTCACCTCAGGTGCTCCTTTCATTATCATCTGAGTGATGTGTGGCTGAGGTCTCTTATTCAAGATAAACCTGCAGTCAACGAGTTCTTCCTGCTTGAAGCAACCGTTCCATTAGGGGGTCTCTAATCCCAAATCCCACCGCAGACAGGTTTTCACTTGTCTTTTTTATTGAGAACCTAAAGGATCTAAGAATGAAATTAATTTCCATTTCTTTGGGGATTACATTTTCAATCCAACTCTGTTCTTTCTTTCTGTATTTTTGCCTTTCTGAAGAACGCTTTCCCAGCATTTGTTCTCCCGTCTGAATTAATTTACTTCCTGGAATGCAGCTGAATGTGAATACAGAAGTAAACACGGTCTGTGGTCTACTCGCCGTGTTTTCCTTAAGCGCTATGCACTCAACGCTATTATGAGATTCCTCTCGAATGTTAAAAGGAGCACAGAAAATGCTGCCAGCAGACATTAGGAGAAAGTTTATAAATAGTTCAGTTACTGGACTACAAGGTGCAGGCGGTTATCCAGACTATGCCTATTTATCTGTGCTGCCAATGCTGCTGGCTACTGCTGAGTGTTATGAAGAACAGGTCAGTGAAGAGCTTCAGGCTTGTTAGCACTGCATGCTAATAAATGTGTCAAAATCAACAGCACAAGCAGCTTTACTAAATGCTTCTGAAATTGCACGCCACACTGTAGATAATAACTTTATTACATTTTTTGTACATTTCTTAACCCTTGCGTTCTGGCCATGTTGAGTGGATTCTCACCGTGCTGTGTTGGGGAGTACATGTTACATCATTTTATTACAAAATCAGGTAACACTTTATTTTAAGGTGCCCTTATTACATGTGCTTTCTATTTTAATAACAATTAATTAGGCATAATTGCATTAAATTAACCCTAAGCCAAGCCCTAATACTAACCCTAACCGTATTAATTAATTAATATTACTCACACCTTAAAACAACGCTTAGGACACCTTAAAATAAAGTGTTATTTAAAATAAATGTCACTGTGATCTGTCGCAGTTACTGATATTTTTTAATTAAATTAGATATTGATTATTACAAAGGGGGTTACATCTGAATTTCCCTTTTTTATTAATTACCTATTAATATTTACTAATTCTTAAATCTGTAGCCTATTTAACCTCAGAATGAGCTCAAAGCAGAAAGAGGTGCTCAAGTCTGATTTTGTGGTGGCTGTTTTAAAATGAAATTATTAATTAATCTTATTTGAAGTGATGAAGGATTTTGAAACTCTGACAGTAATCATTGTAGAGTACGGATAATCCTGCCTGGTTTAAATGTTTGAAAACGATTAACAGTTGAAAACATTAATTAGAGATTTAGAATAGTAATCAAAAAGTAATCAAACGCAATCAGTTTCATTACTTTTATAAACTAATTTAAATATTTACACTACTTAGGGTAACTTGTAATCTGTAAACTATTACATTTCCAAAGTAACATTCCCAAAACTGACTATAAGTGGTGCATGTGTGATATCAATACATCTTTTCTATTTATTTTATTTCTATTTAGTCTTTTTATTAACTGGTTTTCTTTCAATTAGCAAAGGTTTTGTATTTCTGTCTAAAATCGATTTCTGTAGGCTCGGATGGTCCAATGAGCCGATGCAATTCAGTTTTTGAGTAAACGAAATCATCAAAGCTAGTAAAGTTGGAAGCTTCAGTGTTGTTATTTTTACTTCAATTTTTGCCCTGATTTTTGACGCTAGGTGAGGAAAGTCAGAGCCAGTCTGCAGATTAAAGCTGACAGATTCCACAGAAAATCTGGTAGCGTGATGGTCGCAGACTTTGATTCCATCCAGTCGGAAAAACATGTTTGATATTTTCAGCCCACTTTAGAACAAATTCATTTTCATTTGTCATGCACACGTTTCTGCGTGAGTTTGTTTTGATCGGAACAGAGTCGATAAGTGCATGATGCCTAGTGTTTAAAAAATCTGTTCAGATTAAAAAAAACTGTATTCCAGCCTTTGAACTAAAAATCTTCAAAATGATTTTTAATACCTAACATAAAGCTGAAATGCTTGGAAACATTTCTAACACATTTCTAACTTGGTCCAAGCTGTGTTAGCTTTCACCCAGTTTCTCTGTATTATGTCACATTAAAGAACGCAGCATTCAGGATGTACACAGTTACTGATAATCATTAACCTTTAAACAAATAAAATGCAACAATGACTCAAAGTTCCTAGATTTCAAGATAATAAAAACCTTTTTAGCCAGTGTTTACAGAGACAGGTGTGTAAAACACGAATATGGCCCTCCTGCTGATAACTGTACCTGCAAAACAAATGCTAGCATAACCATGTTGTTTCTTTATATGCCTGCTAACTCGAGTTGAAATATCCCACATCTGAACTGAACGGAACTCAGCAATAATAAACGTCCTACATTTCCCGTCAACACAAAATGATGAACTCAATAAAAACTTTTAATTGCTGTTTGATGTCTGGCAATTTGTCTCAAAGTACCCTTGTGAGATTCAATTTAAGTGGAGGTGGCATACAAGCTGGATGCTAATAAAGAAAAATCATTATAGTGAGTGTACAGTGACTCAGTGTAGAACAAGGGAATTAGCAAATGGTGAATATGCAAAGATTAAATCTATTCATCGTCCCTTTGGAAAAGTTGTGGAGTGATAAATGTCCTTGTTGTGTGGGTGGAGTGTTTGTCTTAGCCGTGGCTTGTAGGTGGCTAAAGTGTGAGATTATGGGTCGTGTTTCTGATGTTCTCGGCTAGGATTAGCTGATGTCTCTTGTGGGGCTGCAAACACGTTATAACACAAATCAACACTCACAGTGAAATATGTCCCTGGAGAACACACCCACCAGCTCCTTAGTACTCACGCAAATAAGAGCTGAGGAAGCTAATTCATCCACGTTCTTTACTTTCTCTGGTTTGGTGGTCTCCCGGCCTGATTGTGTTTGTCTATTAGCTGGTTTTTAGGACCGTTTAAGGTGCAACCCCCCCAGTAATGCCATTAGCAACCCCTCAGAAACCAGACCTTGTGACTCCCTAGAAAACATTAGCAAATGCCATCCCCTAATACCACCAACATCCTATAATGCCTTGGTAATTACATGTCAAACACCTATCAGTGTCCTCACAACCACTTGAACACAGTGGCAAACCTTTAACAATGCCCTGATAACCATGAACACAATACAAAAAGCCCCTAGCAACCACCCTGAACACCCTAGCAATGCCCTAGCAACTACCAACACACTACCACACCCCTAGCAACCACCCAGAGCACACTTGCAAAACCCTTAGTGATACCATAATAATAAAAATCTAAAATTGCCTTAACAAAAACAGTACCAAATCCATAGCAATGCCCTGGCAACAACCCAGAAAACCTACGAACGACATATCAATGACATAGCGACCACCCAGAATGTATAAGCAAAACCTATACAATGTAATAATAATCTAATAATAATCAGAGAGACGCTAAAATTACAACCAATACACTAGAAACGCCATAGCAACAACCCAAATGCAATACTAACCCCCTCGTAATGCCCTAACAATCCCTGACATTTTAAAAAATCATAACCACCTAGCGTAAACCCAGAGTTATGGTCTAACAACCACAAACACCCTTTAGCATAGCAACCCCCAGAACACAGTTGTAAATCCCTCGTGATGCCATAATAATAACCAACATAGTAGAAATGCCTTAACCAACACACTACCAAACCCCTAGTAACCACCCTAGTAACCATCCAAACCCCAAGTGATGCCCTAAAAATAACAAACGGTGTTACGATGCCCTAACAACCACCCAAAACACACTACCAAACCCCTAGTAATGCCTTAACCACCAACATCGCACTTTAAATGCTAACGCAACCACCTAGAACACGCAGTAACCCCAGTGATGCCCTAATTCTAACCAACATCGTAGAAATACCCTAACAACCACCAACATCTTAGCAATGCCCTGGGTCAGCAAATCAGCTTAGTTAGGGTTATCAACACACAAAATATCACATCTTCGCTCGGTAACTCGTAAGCTGTGAGTTCATGAGTTGGGTTGCGCTCTGTAAAGGGCAAGCACTGTGTGACTCATCCCCGAATCAGACATTTGCACCAAGCTTCAGAACAGGAAGTGACCCGTGTCCGGTCACAGGAAACCAGCAGGAAGTTTCTGGGTCATCCGACCCTTTTATTGAGGTGCCTTAAAAGTTCTTTTTGACATTTTGAGAAATTGCGACTGGTTCGCTTTAGCGTTTGTGTATACTTCGCAATACCCACATAAATGTCATATCGTAATTGCGGTTTTGTAACTCGCAGCATATTACTCGCCTTTTACTCGGGTTAACAAAAAAAAAAAGCGTCTCACCAGCGCGAGAAAATATTTGCGTGGTGAACTTACAGCACTTGTGCACATAGGAGGGGCCTGGGGAGCTCCCTTTTTCTGTTACTATGGAAACGCAACCCCTGCCCACCAACCAGGAGGTTGAACGGAGGTTCCAAACTGCAAGCTGTCATTGCGTGTGCATATCTGTTTTGTTTGAGCGTACGTGTGCGTGTGTATGTGTGTTGTTACTATCCAAATATAATGCAAGGAGACTGGTGCGTGTAAAGCTGTCTGTTCTCATTTCTCTGCTGTCTCTCTTACTCCCGAGACGCGCGCACGCGCACACACACATGCACACACACACACACACACACACACACACACACAAACATGCGCGGCGGAACTCCTTTGGAAGCAGACGTTCTGAGGTGTTCATCTGACTGACTGCTATTCTTAGAGTCTCTCTACTCACAAAGGCCCTGGCAGAGAGGAATACACACAGATGAAAAGGAAAAATGTGTTAGCATATGTGTGTGCGAGCGCGTGTAGGTGTTAAAAATGCAGGGCCGCTGCCACCAGTAGGTAGCTGCGCTCAAAGAGAGCGGGAGAAATTGAGAGAGGGAGCAGGTGAGAGGTAGATCAATAAAAAGCTAATCTGTGAAAACAGGATGGTGTAGAAGCAGGGGACCTCTCTCTCGCTTCTCTTTTTTTTGTTGTTGCGTCTTTCCCCACCCCCTTGCTTATCTGTCCATTTTTAGCTCCTACTGTGTCTAAGACTGGCACGGTGACACGAGCGTTAGCTGAGTCTTACTCTCTCGCACAAGAGGGCGAAGTGGTGTAACATCGCAGACAAAAGGTCTCGCGAGCATGCGGCGTCGTTTGTCTAGTCAGGGACAATAAATATGACAAATGTGATGGAGAGAATTTCACATGGCCATGGAAACCATGGCCCCCGAAACATCTGTTCTGCAAAACAGGGAATATGAAATGCCATCTATCAAATGTTCTGTTTGTGGAGAGTTTGAGGTAAATCTTTAGTTAATTGCTCAAATGCAATCTGCCTTCAGTCAAAAAGTTCAAAAGTCATAACTTTTGGGGTTTTGACAAGAGCTCATCCTAATTTAAAAATTGCATGTTCAAAAATTTCAATCATTTAGTCAACAAAAACTACTGCTCTGCGTTGCATTATTAAATTACAAAAGTTTTGGAGTTATACATTTGGAAAAATAGTACAAAAAAAATTATTATGTGTGTGTGTTGTGTAGATTTTTTTACGTATATATAAATACACACACATGCAACATAAATTTATATGTATTTACACGTATACATTTATATTAATGGTAACGTTTCATTTTGCACTTACACCTATTAGTTGCTTATTAGCATGCGTATTATTAGAATATTAGCCACAATCCTTATTCTACATGACGTTTTCTGCATCTCTAATCCTGCCCAATGCCTAAATTTAACAATTACCTTACTAGCTATTAATAAACAGCAAGAAGTCTTACCTATTCTAAAGCGTTACCATATTAATACAGTTTTGTGTTTGTAAAATGTGTATTTATATATACAAAATAAATATGCACAGTACACACACATATGCAAACAAATATTTATTTTGGATGCGATTAATTGTTTGACAGCACAAATATTTACATATTTTTAATATATTTTAAGATGTATTTCAATCTGCATCTTTTTCAGCGTCTGACGCTGACGCTTGAGGCCCCAGAATAAAAACAATTACAAGGCCCCTTCTGTAAAACCCCTTCTTTTGGACGTCCCTCGAGACAATGTTTACGATTATCCCTTCATGTCAGCAGACCTGGATTGATGAGTAAATCAATAAATAAAAAACAGAAAGAGTCAAATGTGTCTGACATGTTGCCCCCAATTAATAACTAATTTATCATATGCATGTTTTATATTCATTTCATTGTACGATATAGAGAGTAATTAAAAAAGTTGGTTCATCTTAATTGCACTATTCAGATTCATTTGGGAATATTTTTCAGCAGATGAATCTGTGTGAGACATGCATAGAGATCAATAAAACTTAAAAAAAAAATAAATAAATCAATCACTCAAACTCCTCAAGCAGTGTAAAAGTATAAAAGGTGCAATAAAACGAACAGAATAAATCAATCACAAGTACAGATCAATATATAGATTTGGTTCAGTGAACAAGTTTAAAAGTAGTCCTGTGAAAATAAACAGAGAGAACAGCAAATGAAAGCATTTTAAAATAGACTAGGCGAACAAATCGGTGACGCCTGATAAGCTGAAAAGGCACAGTAGAGGTTTAGATTTAATTCATAACGTTGACAGAGTTTTCATGAGGATAAAGTTGGGACAACTCAAGCAGCCATCAAGGGCATCTGCCGCATGCTGTGCGATCAAAAGCAGGCCATGCAAGCAAGACGCTCCAAAAATACACACCAACTCAAAAGCGTTTTTGAGGAAGCGACTAAAATAACTTCCAACCGCTCTGTCAGTCTGCGAGTCAATGCCAGTGAAGGAGGCCTCGTGTCATAAATTGTAAGAGTACTTCACTTGCGAGTCTCTCGAAAGCTTGATTTGATGTCAGCCTTTAATTATCGCGTTTATAAAGATTCACGGATCCCTCGGAGGTGCTAACGGTTATGTATTGTGATAGTTATGACAGTTACCGTTCTGTTGAGTGCCAGCTCTGCTTATCTGAAATGTATTTACTGAGCATAAACAGCTTCTCCGCAATGAATCTGGGGAGCAGCCAGATGGATATAAAGTTACGGATCGTACTCACTATAGCGCAAGCTGCAGTCGTGTTTAATCAAGTGCTCATAAATAATACAAGCATGCTCCCTTGCCGCACAACCCACACACAATTCAGTATTTTAACGCGTCTAACCTCCTCTTTGGTGTCATGGTTTGATTGAATGATGTATTTTTGATGCCTGCTGATCCTGAGTTACTAAAACAAGATGATCCTGGGTTATTTGACTGCTTCGGGACACATTTAAGGGCCCTACGTAGACAGCAGAACCACTGACTTCTCAACTTGAACATGATCTTATGTGCTGGTTCATAACATATATATATATATATATATATATATATATATATATATATATATATATATATATATATATATATGAACATTTTCATGAACAAAAAACAATTACAGAGAGAGCGAATGTGGAAAGGGGGCTAAAATATTAGTTGGGAAAACTCTATGTAGTAGTTTAAACATGACTTTGCATCAAATGAACAGATTTCTAGAGATAACTCGGACTAGGGTTTCCCCTGAGAAGTGAGAAATGAAATGGGCTTTAAGGTTATAATTATTCAATTTAATCTCATGAAAGCACGGCAAATAAAAGTAAATACTGAAACACAAAAATGTACTTTGGCGTATATAAGCTGCTTGATGGGTAGATAAGGATTGTGGGGTAGATGTGTATCATATGTACATTTATTTTAACTGTGCACACTTTAGGTTCGGGTGTATTTAAATCCACTTTATATTAATCTTCCATCAGGCTGAATAAAATCTCTCTGAAAGTGTTTCCAATAGTATTACTTTTCTGTATTTTTATTAGCTGTGGCTAAATAAATACGGGTTTTTCTTAGACTGCTATTAATTTTTAAAACTTCACTGGGAAGTGCACTGTTTGTGTCGTGAACCATCCCATCAATAAGATAAACCACACTAGCTAAATAGCAGCAACTTTATGTTTACCTGTTTCGAAAGTTTCGGGTCTGCCTGAAATGTGCTGTTTTTGGTGTGACCCACTGAGGAGATGAATGAAACCAACTGAATAGCTAAATAACTTCGTTTGTGTGCTTTTGAAAGTTGTCAGGGGTCTTAACGGCGCCCGTATACTCTGGGTTTAGGGTCCAGCGCTTTCCTGCCGGGCCATTGAACAGCAGCCAAGTGAACGCAAGAAGCTCATCGTGAATGGAGGAGCGGGCACACCTCCTCAACCCCATTGTCCCAACGCAAAAATCCACTTAGGCACCCGACGGTAATCAATTTAGCCGCAGATGCGCGAGAATAAAAGATGAATGCGATCTGTAATCCGCAACACCTGCTCCGCCGCCGGATCGGTAACGGCACTCCAAACAAAGGCTCGAGCTGGAATTAAAGTGCTTAATTAAAAGGCCACTGATCAGTGCGCTATTTATAGGCGCGCGGCGGGGAGAGTCTCCTGGGTTATTTCGGTAGCGAAAGGAAAACGTCGTTCGCTCGTTTCGTAAACACCGAGGCTGCCCTACCGCTCGCCGTTTTCCCCGTTTAAGACGAGCCCTGTCAGAGCCGCGCTGCTGTCTTGTCTTATCTTTTTTGAGGACTGGGAGACGTGCCTGGGTTCTCAATCTCGCGCCTGACATTGCGCATGCGTGATCCGGCCGCGGCGCCGAGATGCAGCTGTGGGATGCGGAGAGGGGAGTCCCGACTCTGCGCGGTCGATGTTAACCTCTTTCTGGGGCCGAGCAAACGCAGCGGGTGGTCTGCTCCCCGGAGACCGCCTTGAGGAGGGAGGAGAGAGAGCGAGGGAGAGAAAAGAGGAGGCGCTCGTTACAGCAGTCACCAACCTGTGGATGGTGGCGGCGCGTGCTGCGGATTAGAGACAGTCTCGCGCTGGGGTCAGTGCGCGCGAGCTCGTCTCGAGGCGCGACGGTTGCCGCCAGGACCGCGACCACAAGTGCCAGACATGCGCTGCTTGTGAAGAAGAGCTCTGGCTGTATGAATGGCCCCGCTATGGAGGAAGTTCCGTTTCCCAGAGTCCGCACGCGGCGGAGGAAAAGTCGCTGCCTGGCCGGCGCGTGCGAGCGCGAGTTTGACTGCAAGGAGCTCGAGACTCTCTTCCAGAAGTACAACCTGAAGCTCGAGCAGACCGCGACGCTCAAAGCGCTGGCCATCCTCATCCTCGCCGCGTCCGCGCTGGCGCTCGTGGAGCTGCTCTCGGCCGGCTCGCGCTTCACCGTGTCCAAGGGCTCGCACCCGGTCCACTGCGTCATCTTCACCTCACTCTTCATCGTCACCAACGTCAAATATCTGCAGGTCACGCAGCTGCAGCAGATCGCGCGGCTCGCTCTGCTCTTCAGCTTCACGTTCGCGTTGCTCTGCTGCCCGTTTCCTCTCGTGCTGGGTCACGGGACGCAGGGCGCGCAGGGGCCTGACGCACTGAGCGCAACACCTGAGCAAGGTGTCTGGCAGCTGATGCTTGTTACGTTCGTTGCCTACTCTCTGCTACCTGTCAGGACGATCTTGGCGGTTTTGTTCGGCATCCTGGTGGCCGCGTCGCATTTCATTGTGACGGCGACATCGGTGACGGCGCGTAGACCTCGCGTGTGGACGCCGGTAAGTTGTGCCATTTGTTTTGTGCTTTTGGCTTGTCGTATTGGGCGATGCACTAGAGATTGCCGCGCTCAGCGGAGCGTGAGGGCTGTGGGCGCACGCACTGCACGTGCACACAGGTGGCGTGAAGAGCGCGAGAAGGCCAGTCTGACTTCAGCACCACTGAAGACGGACAGCTCCTAGAGAGAGAGAGCAGCCGGTCGGAAACCTCTCGGAACTTATTTTACGAACAGTAAACCACAAGTGTCAAACAGAAGTCAGTTATTGGTTAATTCAAAAATGCAATTTAATCATTGCAGTCGTTTGATCATTGCCAACATTTTTTTTAGGGTCTGCATTGTGTGCATTTTAAATGCACATTTAAAATCACTTCCAACATTGATTTATTATATATATATATATATATATATATATATATATATATATATATATATATATATATATATAAATAAAAAAATCTGAATAAATAAAGATCTAAATTGTTTTCATTTGAAATTTTCCTCAAACTGGGACTATAGCACAGCTTTATCAAACAGTTCAGTAGGTTTCAGACCAAAATTGGTCAGGAACGGTTTGCTCGAGTGTAGCTACAGAGATTTACTTTTACCCCAAAACTGTTAAAAATCCATTTTAATACTTCTAAACATTTATCATTTAATGTACCGTTTGTGGTTTAACTTGTTCATGCTGGCTTTTTAGCCAAACAAGTTAAACCTCTTCTTTTTAGTTTCCAACTAGGTCATCTACATGAGTCAAAAACACCCCGCACGTGAGCATCAGGCTGATACTGAAAGAGTCAGTATCAATTCTGTCAGCATTTGTCCGCATGTCATTCAAAAACACTGACTTTTTTCTTCTGTGCAAGATCAATTTTGGAAAATGTCTGTACAACGGAAGTCGGTGGTAAAAATAATCAAAATTATAATGACAGTGAATAACGACAGAACCTCGTTTTTAGACCCTCTTCTGCCAGATGTTTGCTATGTGTTTTAGCTGAGGTCAAATTGATTTAAAACATGAGCAGCATCACTGAAATGGATATCAGCCACAGAGGGATAGGGCTCCACTACCAGAAGTGAGATGTGATTAGGTTAGAGAAACATAATTTAAGAAACCGACATCAAAGAGGCTAATTTCTTATAATTATACATACATCAATGGCGTCTCTGAGACATTAAACAGCGCGAATCTAAACAGAACAAGAAAGATCAAACGCAAGGAGCGAGGCTGTAAACAGAGCAAGATAATAATCCTGATATTAATAGGGAGAGTATTTGTATGCATTGACCTTTCGTTTAATCTGGCAGACTGACAGAACGACACATTTCAGTTCGGCTCGTAACCTCTACGCGACAGCCTCACATGTCTCGCCGCGCTCTCGCTGGATGCTAAGTGATGTTTGTGACAAACAGTCGCGCAGGAGACGCAGCTTCCGTCATCAGAAACCAAACCTGCGAGAACGGGGACTGGATTTGGTGACCTACTAAGTCTTGATTGCATCGAAAAGACCGGCAGAGCGCCTAAAATCCAATCAAAACGCTCCAAAGACCCTAAGCAACGAGGATCGACATAAACTCATTAAAAACACCTGATCTAAAAATACCAGCACGCCACTTCATATTAAAACAGCGGCACGGCGCAGCGTATACAGTATTTCATTATTGCTCTCCAAAACTTCAAGAGCACTTCACATCCAGACACGAGTGTCACCGTTCACATGCTGAGTTAATGAGGGGTTTTTTTTCACAGCCTCTCGCTCAGACTGTCACAGCGTAACCTTGATGGACATCGCGGATTAAAATACAGGACGGTCAGCCATCTACAAGCCAATAACGTGGCTTTAAATCCTCGATCGATGATAGGCAAAACCAATAGCCCAGCTGGCCGCTGTGAGAGATCGTTTCCATCACTGGATAAAATAAATAAATAAATAAAAGAGGCAACTGTGACTTTTTAGCTCACAGTGCAGGTTAGATACAGAAACAAATATAAATGCAGAATTTTGAGATATCAACCAAACTGTCAGATGTAAACTGTAAAGCGGAATTGGGAGATACGAGCTCAGAGTTGCAAGATGTAAACATAGAAATGTGAGACATGAGCAGAATTGTCAGACGTATACTCAGAGTTATTCAGAACTGCAAGATATGAATGCAGAAACGTGAGAAATGAACTGAGGAATCGCAAGATGTGAACACAGTTGTCAGATATAAAGAATTGTGAGATATAAATTCAGATTTGCCAAATATACGCTCATAATTGTGAGATATAATCTCTGAACAGCCAGATATAAACCCATAATTATGAGATAAAAGATAAGAACTCAGCATCGCAAGATATAAAAGGAGATGCGTGAAACTCATAATTGCAAGATGTGTTCTCAGAACTGTAAGATATAAACACACCGTTCTGAGAATAAAAGTCTGAACTGTGAGATAAAAAAGCAGAAACGACAACTAAAAACTGAATTGCGAGAAAAATTGCAATTACCTTTTTTCTGAAAAAAAAAAAAAAAAATTTTAAATTTAACCCCAGTGCGTTTTTGTTTTAAAACACATAACGTTTTGCTGAACCTCGAAAACAGAGCCCATTTTAGTTTGCATTTCAGTGTAAACGAACCCACATTCTCTCTGCCTATCCTCGACTACCACGTAAACAATAACAGCATGCTCATTGTCTTACCGGGAAGAATGGTCATGTGACGTGTGTTTTCGGTCGCGTCATATTTCACGTCAATTTTTTGTTTCTCACAATTGTGAAAAAGTATTGAACTGTGAGAGATAATCTCGTAACTGTAAGGAAAACAGTCTGAATTGTCAGATTCAAAATGAGCGATTTTTTTCATTCCTTGGAAGAAACAGGCTCCCGTAGGCCACGTCGTTTATTAATTATTTGTAAAGCTCATAACCTTTCTGAGGATTTGTAATAATGTCGGCTACTTTGTGCTATTTAGCAAATCGCCTTCACTTTCATTTACAAAGGGCCTGTTAAAAGAATGCATAGACCAATTAAAGGGATTCTGGGTAATCTAATTTTCTGTTGCTCTATATGAATGAACAATACAAAGCCCTTAATAGGCGCCCGTTTGAAGTGACATGTCTCAAGAGCTAGGCAACTGATTCAAAGGCAAACTGGTTCTTTCAGTCGCAGAAGCTAATCCGTAGAGATTTTTAGGCTATCTAGCGTGTGGGGGGTTGTGTCCATCTCCACACTTGGGTTTATCATTTCAGGATGGACTGAAAAAAATGAACCCACCGGCCCTGTTCTCAGCATCTGTTTCTGTCTCTCCTTTAAACTAGTTTTGCTCTTTGCCCCCATTTTTACTCATTCACGCGCACACACACACGCACACACACACACACTTAACCCTGGTGCAGGGTAATTTCTGACCGAAGAATTTTACATTTTAATTTTTTTTTCAATCGTAGCTTTACCGGAATGCTATGAAACTGGGTGACTTTTATGACTCTTGGATGCGAACATACACAGAAAAACTGCTAAATAGTAAAAAAATAAAAAATAGGCACACTCATGGTCTTCGGTCAAGTATGATGGGCCGTAGGAAATTAATGGGAAAGGGGAAGAAAATAAAACATTCTGAAATTGCACAGCAATGAAGGGGTGAACCTCTAAAACATCTAGAGTGCAAAATCAACACATCCGCTCACACACAAGCCCACACACATTTGTGCACACACACACACACACACTCCTATGAGCTAGTGTGACTGTAACATAGCAACTATGTAAAATAAAATCAATAATTAAACTAAAATGCAGTAAAAAGCGGACAGCGAGGAATGGGTTATACTCTAAAGCATCAGGAGTGTTATACAGATACATCTACTCACACACACACACACACACACACACACACACACACACACACACACACACACAGTAATACACACTCAGATGAACTGGTATGGCTTTAACCATATAGCCAAAATGCGTTAGAAAACTGTAATAAGATGTATAAATCAGACCAGAACCAGGATAATATACTATGATAACTTATATAATAATAATAATTCAAAAGAAAAAAAAGTAGTCTTTGAGAATGCCTAAATATATATTTAAGGCTTTTTTTTTTTTTTTGCAGGTTCTAATCTGCATTCAAATTCATTTAAAGGCCTAGTGTCTATTTTCATCTGAAATACTGCATAAATTAAAAAATATTTTTTACAAATTCGAAAAAAGTAACATTTTCATTGGGACAAATTCATCATAATTATTGCCTAACTATTAATTAGTGCCATACATTCTCTCAAAATACAAAGAAAAACAACAAAATATATATTAGATTGGATGTACTAAACAAAAAATGAAGTTTTTCCGGCATACGGTCACTTTTGACTTCGGGTCAATGAGTGTGACTCCCAAATGAGTAGCGCACCAGGGTTAACAGTAATCACTGAAAGTTCATACTCAGTCGCCGAATGTTGTTGAAATGTCAGAATCCTTCAGCACGGTCTGATAAACAGAGATGGTCACACAAACCCTGTTGTTTTTCTCTCTCTCCGTGTTCGTAGCTCGTAGCGAATGCAGTGTTGCTGGTCGGCGTGAATCTGTCGGGTGTGTTTGTGCGAGTCCTTACTGAGCGCGCCCAGAGGAAGGCCTTCCTGCAAGCCAGAAACTGCATCCAGCAGCGCCTGCAACTAGAGGACGAGAACGAGAAACAGGTCAGAATCTCACGACACAAACGAACAGCGGCGTGCTTCGATGAAATGATCAGCTGTTAAATTTTCTCCCGCGAGTTAAAGTTTCAGTTTTGACAGGTAATTTACCTCGCAAGATTGCCCCCCAAACCCCCCTCCCTCGACCAGCTTAAAGGTCAAGCTTTCTATGCAAACACGTACTACCGCAAGCGCACTCAGATGCATGTGTGCTAAGACACACAAAACAGTTGTGAAGTCGGGTCTTAGGTCAGGTGCTCGACTTAGTTGGTATTCAGGCTGTATGCAACTTTAATGTCATTACAGCCCACCAAAAGCACCTCAGACCGGGCTCTCTATGCTGCTGAGTGTGAGTAATGGTGTAGCATTTTAATTTGGCTTACTAGCTGCAAATATAAACTTCTAGGTCAGCATGAAATCATTATAGATCCTTTTTTAGTTGCTTTATTGTGTATAATTTAGCAGTACATGTTTTTGCAAGAGAAAAATACAGCTTGACTCAAAGCTGAATTGAAATTTAAATCGGAATGAAAGGAACTGGAATTCAGTGATTTGAAATTAAACAGATAATGGCTTTCTGGATATCAAGTTTCTTTTTTGTGTTTGAATGCTTTATTTAGCAAGGATGCATTGAAATGATCAAAGGTATAAACGAATAAGTGTTTCTGAATTTCGCTATTGTCAACAGTGATTTCAGAAGGATTATATTACACTGAAGACTGGAGTAATAATGCAGAAAATTTCATCTTACATAAAAGAAAAACATGCATTTTGAAATGCTATGCATTGGATAATATTTATTATAATATTTTGCAATATTACTATTTTTACTATGCTTTTCAAATGAATGCAGGTTTACTGAGCATACAATAAAGAGTCTTACAGACTGCAGACATTTTAACAGTGAAGTAAAAAAAACCAACTTTCAATCAAAGCTGTCAGGCTAACATCTGAAGTGTGTCTTGATATGATACTCTACTAATTTTAGTATACATTCCTATTTGATTTTGCATTTAAGAGTTAAAAATGTAATCATTATTAGAAATTGAATTAGAATATTGGAAATGATACAGAACATAGTTTTACACAATCTATGGGAAACCGATCTAATTCAGTTCTCTAATCACGCAATTTATTTTTGGAAAATATGTGCTACAATAAAATGAGCGGCAATTAAAATGTTTTTTTTTTTTTTTTGCATTAATGCTGTCTAAAAAAGTTTAGACTAAAATAATATTTTAAACAAACAGTTAAACAATTAAACCATAGCCTTAATATATATTAAACAGCTTCCATGCCTTTGTCTAGATACACAGCGGCACCTGTACTGTAAAGGCTCAATTCTGAATGAAACGCAACTTTCTATACTTAGAGCATCTCTTTGCCATATCTGTTGGCGTATTTGCGGGATGGACATTTCTGGAAAAAAATTGCACACACAGCAGATTGCGGCGCACTTATTCAAAGATTCTTTTGCAGCGGCAGCCTACCAGAACGAGCCAGATCCACCATCCCACTTTATTTCTCAGTGAGACACCGCTTCATCTTTCGCTGTCATTGTGGATTATATCAATGATAAAGAATGTGAATCAAATAGCAACATTAGCATAACTTATCTCCCTCGCCGAGCTCCGGGTAGATTGCAGTGGATAATTACTGAATGATTTATAAATGAAGTGGAGAGGGGCATAAGATGGAAAGATGCAAAACACACTCATACAAACTAAAGTGGAGAGGACACTTTCCCCTTGTTCCTTAGCGACTGAAAATTGGTTATAATTGTTTGCACATGACTCATCCACCTCCTACCCAACAAACTCCCTGAATAGAAGGTAACACCACCCACTCTATACATCACACCAAGCTGTACCACATAACTCTCTCTCTGACACACAAACTCTCACATATGCGTGTGCACTCTGTCGTCTTTCCATTTGGACATGCATATATGTCATTTATGTGCACTAAAGTGCATATTCAGAAATAATAGCTCACGTATTGATTTCAAAAGTTTGAGAGTTTTTTGCAAAGATGAAGTACAGCTCAAGGAGGAAGGGTATTTGAGGAAGAATGGAAATTTGAAATGAAAAAGGGAAGGCCAGAAAGAAACAATTAAACCATAGCCTGAATATATATTAAACAGCTTCCATACATCTCTATATGTTTTTATCTGTTACTACAACTACTTCTAATATACAGTGGTGGCCAAAAAACTTAGAACTCTTGACAAGAGGTTTCAGTTTTTACCAAAGATAAATAAAATGATAAAAACAATACAATTTACTTCATCTGATAGGCCTATATATATATATATGTATTGTGGATTGTGTTTACCGACAGTGGTTTCTGGAAGTATTTCTGGGCCAATTTAGTAATGTCAATCAGAATCATGCTGATGAGTGATGCAGTCCTCTGAGACCCCGAAGACCATGGGCATCCAACAAAGGTTTTCCGCCTTGTCCCTTATTCACAGAGATTTCTCAAGTTTCTGTGAATCTTTTGATGATGTTATGCGCTTTAGATGATAAAATTTAAACCTTTGCAATTTCACATAGAGAAACATTGTTTTTAGTATCATTTTCATGCACTCATTTCACAGATCGAAGAGCCTCTGCCCATCTTTACTTCTGAGAAACTCTCCTTTTATGGCTAATCATGTTGCAGACCTGATGTCAGTTAACTTAATTAGTTGCTAGCTGTTCTCCCAGCTGAATCTTTTCAAACTTTCTAGCATTTGCAGCCCTTTATAGCGCCTGAGCAGGCGTCACATTTTAAATTAGCTCATTTAGTCAATAAAAGTATAAAATGTCTCCATTTACACATTTATGCTCTCTGTCTTGTATTGTAAATACAATATTGGCTTATGTGATTTGAAAGACTTTTAGTTTTAATTTTATTCAAATGTAACATTTCCAGAATATATATATATATATATATATATATATATATATATATATATATATATATATATATATATATACACACACACAGTATATATGCTCATTCCAGTTAAAAATTACAATAAAATATTTTTATTGATTAAATCAATACTTCTATTCAGATAAAGTAATATGACAATGTTACAATGCATTTGTATTACAAAATAATTGCTGTTATTTTGAACGTTTGAATATTATTAAGGAGTATATCACAGTTTACCCCAAAATTCCACAAAAGTGATGATAACAATTGTTTATTGAGCAACAAATTAATATTTTATAATGATTATGTATGCTGCAGATAGATATCCAGTTCCATATATATTTTTAGGATAACAAGAAAAATCATGTAATGTATATAAAACGTATAATGTATATGATTTTCAAAGTTTCAAAATTCTTAGACAATTATAGTCATGCCGCTACAAACACTCAACCCAACTCTCAGCTCAACTTTTGAGTGCAAGCGAGTGACAAAGCGACCCGTTGGGTTTCTAACACAGGTGGCATGGCTCGCTGGGGTTTGCTCATCGAGAAGGCATTTATCACCTGCTTTTAGTAATGCATGGTTTGGCAATGAACTATATGCGTTTCCACGGAAACTTACCTTTGCCATGCCAACCAACTCCAACGCTCAGAACTGTGATCTCTCACAGATATTGGCCACTTTACAGCTATCAGCGAGTTCATTAGATAAAACGCATACAGATAACAGAAGTGGCCGGTTTTAAACTAACACTAACGTAATACAATGGCCATCACGGTCTTTTTAATGGGTCTTTTTATGGAGATGTTCAGTCGTGACGTCAATTTGAAGATCAACCGGAAGGCCATGGCTTTCCTTGGAAATTTCCATGTCTGTGGTGAGCATTGCTTAAAGAGGCTTTCGCATTTCTTATGCAACATACATTACATATTTGCATGTTTACGTAAACAACAGTTCATAAACAAAAATTCTCATGTTGGAAAGAAACATTTCCAATTCAAGCTGTTTGAGCAAATGTCTCCCATTTGTCTAAAATATGAAAGAGAGTTTTTGAATTTTGTTGGTCATTTGTGGTCACTGCAGAATTCTCCTAATCCCATTTGTGCTATTTCCTAGTTTGGTAACACTTTAATATAGGGACTGGTTCTCAATATTAACTGCTTGTTATCATGCCTATTAATACCACAGTTGCTGTTTATTATCGCTTTATAAAGCACATATTCTGCATGGCCATATTCTGCTTTCCTAATCCAACCCAGTACCTTAGCTTAACAACTACCTTATTATTAAGTATTACTAAGTCACTGTTAATGGTTTGTTTTAAATTATGTGTAAATAGCAATGTTAAAGAATGAGTAAATGCAGAGTGCAAGAATAATTTATTACTTTGTTCTTGAGTTCAATTGAACTCTTTCCCCACCATTGATGGAATATGGTTATACAGCGCTATTAGACGCAAGAACAAGAGATCACACATTTAAGCAGATGCATACACAAAACAGTGTTATTAGCAAATGAAATGTTGACTCGGGAAGTGGTATAGAATTATGCTTTGGGGGTATTTTTTTGGAAGCAATCTACTCCATCTATGAGTAGTTTCCTTTGAATCCCTTTTGGAGCTAAAAAAAAAATGAATGAAACTTACCACAACTTACCAAATGCATTAAAGGGTTAGTTCACCCAAACATTACAATTCTGTCATTAACTCATGCCATTCCAAACCCATAAGACATCCTCAGAACACTAAGGCCCAGTTTCACTCTCAACTTGCACCAATGTAAACCATCTTTTGACCTTGAAATTGTACTGTCAAGTTTCACTAAAGATGCACAGTGACGAAATAGCGCGGACAGTTATTTTTGCGCCTGACCTAACTGAATATACATTTGTAGTTTCCCTTTCAGACGTCAAACTACTGCCATTTTGCCATTACGTAAAGTCCCAAAAAACATGTCTTAAAATATTTCGCGCTTGAAATGGCTGCAGTTGCTAGGAGGAGGCACGACAGAGAACAGAGAGCGCATGGTAGAAGGGAGAGAAGTTTTATGCACTCATTAATTTATTTGGAAAGAACACATTATCTGAACGTATAATTTGCCAACTTGAATTTTTGGGCCTCCTGTTCTTTGCGATGTACTGTAGCTTCTTTATTTCTTTTTTCCTTTATTTGCGACTACGCTTATTTGTGCTATGTTTGGTATGTTGCATTGGTTGATATGTAAATGAAGTGAAAATCTGTGTTCTTTAATTTGCACATTGTTAGTAAACAATTCCCTTTCCATCTACGCTGTTTTGGAATTACGTCCTCATGTTTAGTTAAATCTGAAGAATTTCTGATCCTGCATGGACAGCAATGCCACTGGTCCATGAGACATTGAAGAGCATTATTAAGGTTAAGGTTGAACTACTGATGTCACATGGACTATTTTAATGTCATTACTGTCTATGCAGGGCCAAAAAACTTTCGGATTTTATCAAAAATATCTTGATTAGTGTTCCAAAGATGAGTAAAGGTCTAATTGATTTGGAACGACAGGAGGGTGAATAATTAAATACATTAATTAAATTCATTGTTATGCTAAAAAAAAACTTTTGTGTGTGCGCGTGTTTTGTTGAGCTTGGTTGTACAGATATTGATAAATATCAACTAAATATTTTGGGAGCCGTGAAAATGTTATGAAAATGATCAAAAATAATTGCAGTGGCTGGCAACTTTTTAAAAAATGCTGGCAGAGAAAGAGTTAAATTTGACTGAAGACTTTCAGAAACTTGCTGTTTATCCCAAAATAATGGACGCATTGCAGGAACGCCTTCTCATGAGCCTGCTGCCCAGAAATGTTGCCATGGAGATGAAGGAGGACTTCCTGAAGCCACCAGAAAGAATCTTCCATAAGATATACATCCAACGACATGACAACGTCAGGTACGGAAAGAACAAGAGAGAGTGCGTTTCAACAATCAAACCATTCACTCTGAAAACCCACACTTCTTCCATGAATGAAAGATGAGAGCTTTTTTTTCCCCCCAGACTAGACGGACATTGTCAATTCCATTGTACTTAAATTGTGATTGCGAATACTGAATCAGTGAGTCAATAAGAGTCAACAACTCTCCACTCACGCGCAGTCGTCTAAGTTCCTGAATCTGGCTGCCAACCAAAAGCTCGCACAGCGTGTACGGCGCCCACAGCGCTAGTGCTATCAACTCAAGAGCTGCTCAATTAACCCACACTGCCCACACACACAGAGAGACGGAGAGCGAGAGATGGAACAAGGCAGTGCTGGGGGGCAAATTCACACAATAGCGCGTACACTCATATACACACACATATGCCACCTCAAAGACCCGTTCCAGCCGAGAGATTGGGGAGTGAAAGATGATGCATACAAGTAACTTTTGCATGACTAACTGATTGGCTAAAAGATGGGGTTAATGTAGGCCCAGCTGCAGATCAAAGATGAAGAGCGGGCTTTATCTGTGAGCTCTATAAAAGCTATATGTTTGTACGGCCATTCATATCTTGCTGCCTTGTTTGCTTAGTTTCGAGATATAGATTTATTGAGTCCATAACCTGAGTCAGAAATGCCATTTAACTAAAGACTCTGGAGCCATTAGTGCAGTTTTGAATTTATTCTTTAGTTTACTTCGTGTCCTTTCAATTTAGCTGTTATTAGCGATTAGTGAATTTTCCTAAATCTTTCTTTTGACCTTGTATTTTTTAATCAAAATGTCAAAATTGTCTAGAAATTGCAAATACATTGCATAAATAATTAGAAAGAAACAACAAAAAACATGCTGAAGTAACATTAATAATAGTAATAATATTTTCTTCTAAAAACTTCAATAATTGTTATTTTATAACTTTTTGTTTTTAACAGTATATACCAACTTCTCTGATCATTTGTTTGCTTGAATGCCAGTTTTCTTAGACTCAGCTGGAAAGTCACGTTTAGATCCGCCTTCATCTAATCAACGGCGCAGAACCAAGTCTACTACTGTACATGTTCATCACAATACAGTTTAAAAATCTGTATTTCTGTGTCATTGCACTTTTATGTAGTTTTTGTTAACAACAATAACATTACCAACATGATAATTGAACGATTGAAGTGGTTAATTGTATTATTACACTAACCTGCCAAACCTTGACCCCTCAGTTGGGTTAAACTTATGACTGTGTGAGCTAAGTACCCCGTGGACCCCTGACCTGAGCTAATCTGACTGACTGTAACGTTTTCATGAAAAAAAACAATCCAACAGATTTAGTAGATCCTGTATGTTTATTCAAAAGCATGTTTCTGATAAAACCGTTTTTGTGATTGTCCATGTGCCTTTACAATGAACAGTGCAGGCGTAACACTAAGGTCTCTTGTGAATCACCATAACCTGTTGTCCTCTCGTTCTGTGCAGCATCCTGTTTGCAGACATTGTGGGCTTTACCAGTCTAGCTTCACAGTGCACGGCCCAGGAGCTGGTCAAACTGCTGAACGAGCTCTTCGGGAAGTTTGACGAACTCGCTACAGTAAGAAATGCTATTGACACATATATGTGCGGAGAGAATCTTAAATCACTGGGCGTATGCCGTAACTTATACGAGTGCTCACAGACTGACTGCAGCATGCTAATCGGCATCCAGCTTCTCATATAGAGTCGCTCTGCGCACTGCAGGAGAGAGGAAGCACTTAAGTTGGAAACAGTATTACGCTATAGCATCGTAAAAATCACAGTGCACTCGAAAGTAAAATTTATATGCACAACTGATCATAAGTGGCAAGTAAAAACATTTTTGTTATAATGTTACAAAAAAATATTGTTTATCCTGAATTTTTTGTTTTTATTAAAATTAAGCAGCAGAACGTTTTTCCGCTCGATACCTTCTTGAGTAGCAAATCAGCACATTAGAATGATTTCTGAAGTATCACATATATATATATATATATATATATATATATATATATATATATATATATATATATATATATATATATATATATATATATATATATATATATATGTGTGTGTGTGTGTGTGTGTGTGTGTGTGTGTGTGTGTGTGTGTGTGTGTGTGTGTGTTTTGACATTTTATTGTCCAAATCATCATTTGGATTTCTTCGAAAAATGCAAATGTTAGCAAACCTTGTTGAAATCCTGAACTAACAATATTACGTGTCGCGATATCTGGTCTCTTTAATGATCACAGAACAAACTGGGCAAGACAGGTTATTTATTGAAGTTTAATAAAAGCTTAAGAGTTTGTTCTGATCCCTAACAATAGTAATAGAGATGCTTGTCTTAGCAAACACTAGTAAATATTTCAGCAACCCCTGACAGTAAATGCTAAATTGCAGTCCTGACAGCTATGATTGTGTTTGCACTTTTCAAAGGTGCTGTCTGAGATCCTACATCAGCGTCTTTGATGTCGAATAACTGCAAATTACCACTGCAGCTTTTACTAGAGGCTTTTGCATTATTTGGATCTTCGGCATGGCTTGTAATTATCGATCCTCCAATAAGTAAAACTCTGGTTTCCTGTGTATTAGAAAAGATAAAAGCAGATTAGCTTCGTCATTTTCCTTTCTTCCGACGCTTCCGCGGCTCGCTTTGTCCTTCTGTATCCCAAACCAGAAAGTGTAAATCTTTGTCTAAATACAGTCTGTTCCAGAGAAAAGAAAAAGTTTTTGTGCAGTGCAGCTCTCTGTCACAAAAGATAAAACTTTTTACGAGTTTGACATCAGTTTGAAATTCAGACAACAGTTGGAAATGACTGGCACAGATGGTGTGTGTGTGTGTGTGTGTGTGTGTGTGTGACAAGGGGTTTCCCACAGTCTCCTCCTGCCCTGTGGTGCCAGATGGTGCATTTCTAATAAAATAGAGCAATCGATCTGTAGAGTTTCTGTCTTTGTGTTTGTCTTGCTCTCTTTAGTCTAATGTGTTTTATTGTTCTGTTTAATCAATGTGGAGGGTGTAATCCTGATAAAATATTTGGTATGTATCAGTATCTGGGTGTGTGTGTAGTTTAGGGAAAAATTCAAAATCTGACAAGGTGTCTCTTTGGCTCCCTTTGGTCACATGTTACTCAAAAATTAGTCTAACGTGCTGATTTGGTGTTCACTTTTCTTTTCTTCTTCTTATCAGTATTGCATACATTTGTGCTGCTTATTATTTATGTGAAAACTGAATAGAATGTTTAAAAGAACTGTATTAGATCTTTACATTATAAATGTCTTCACTGTCACTTTTGATTAAATAAATGCTGAATAAAAGTGTTTCGTCTGGTAATAAGCTTTCTGACCCCAAACATTTTTTGTTTGGTTTATTATTATTTATTATTTGGTTAATTATCATATAGTTATCTCAGCGACCATTTTGTCTCCCCTCAACAGAGAACACGCTGAAAATGCGCTATGAACCTATTTATCAGCACACCATTTAATGCGAGGTCCAAATAAAGTGTCAAGCACAAGAAAGCTTAGAAGTGTGTATCATAGATCATTGATAGATCAAAACAGGGAAAAATCCTAATGGTCCATTTCAGCTTTACTATAATCATTCAATCATAAATATGTAAGAAACACATATTTATATCGGTATAACCTGGTGACATTATTCATCAGACATCCCATTGGTTTTGCGTGTCTCTTAATAAACTCCCACCGTGTGTCTGATTGGCAGGAAAACCACTGCAGGAGGATTAAGATCTTGGGAGACTGTTATTACTGTGTGTCCGGCCTGACCCAGCCCAAAGCGGACCACGCTCACTGCTGTGTGGAGATGGGTCTGGACATGATCGACACCATCACGTGAGTGTTTGTGGCCAGATCTCGCAGCAGCTACGATCATCTGACAGACCGTATTTGAAAGCTATGGTGATTTTGTTTGTGTGTGTGAGACCTGCTCCACTATATTCATTTCTCCGCTCTGAATTCTAAGGCGGCTTTCACTGCTGCGGTCTCTTATCACCTCACACAGGTGCTAGAGCATGCACACACACAAACACATACACACGTATGCATACGCAAAACAGAACTCGCACAGAAACACATCTCTCTCTCTCACACACACACACACGCTTTCTGTCTCATATTAGTGTAGATCTCCTGCTTTGTGCTGGTAGCAAACAGAGAAGAAATTCTTCCTGCCAAAGCTCTCTCTCTCTTCAATCATCAGATCCGGCATTATAGTGAGGGATGAGGAGAGAAAAAGGAGCTTTGAAAAAGAGGCTAAAAACCTGACTCTAGTTTTCTAGATGGGAATATAGAGTGCTCAGGGTTCCCACAGGTTTTCACCAGTTAATATTTCTAGGACATTTCTTGTTGTTTGTGATTTTTTTTGTTTTTTGTTATGGTGATTATACTCTGTAATTTAAAATACATTTGTTATATAACTCACTGTATATGATTCATCCATGCATATGTTTTTTATTTTATTTATCATAAATATCAAAATGTCAAAACTCATTTTTGTGATTTACAACATATTTCTTTCTGGCAGCATTGCTATACATCTGCAATCATTTAGTGTTATTTTAGTGCCATTAAGTTACTATTATAGTTTTTTGCTTTTGTTTTCATTTTAATGAAGGTTTTTGAGTGTTTAAACTTTAATGTCTATATGGGTTTTAGTAATGTTTACTTTAGTTTTAGGTTCTTTTTGCATGTTGAGTTAAAATGAATAAAACAAAATTAAGATAAAAAAATTAAGATAATTAATTTTAATTAATTTTTATTTTATTATTTTATTATTTTATTTACTGTAATTTTATATCTTAAGTACTGAGGTATTTTTCATGGTTTTCATGTTTTGTTTTTTTGTTTTTTTAGTTATAATAAGTCCCACCTACATTTATTTATTTATTTGTTTCAATAAATATGATTGAAACAAATGTTATATATAGTTATATATATATATATATATATATATATATATATATATATATATATATATATTTTTATTTTTATAGTATGGAAGAACATATCTGTTGCTACTTTTCAAAAAAGTTACTTTTATGAATCAGATAAATCTTCTGTTAATATTTTTATTTACTAATGAATGATTTACAATGGTTTGTGAATTGGTTTAACAAATTAATAAAAAGCAAACAATCTAGAAACTTAGAAAGGAGAACAGGTTGTTCACAGCTAGGACATTAGTTTACAAGCAATTATTTAATAATATTTATACAATAAGATTCTATACAGCAGAATATAACTACAATTATAACTTAAATTTTAATGACCTTTTTAATAACCTCCAGTTCACTGGGCTGGAATTACAATTTCCTGATATGAGCGTATTTTCTTGTAAATCAGTTAATTAAATTTAAGTTAAATTAAATTTCCACTTAAATAAATTGCAGCCTACTGGATGAATGTTTACGTGCAGTCTCACAAAATAAAGTTTCCAGCCAAAGGTTATCAGTGGCTTACAAAAAGGTCAGCATTCTGACATCACCTAAATTTGTGAAAATTTACTTAAAATAGTAAACTAGTGTCAAATGTGTGGAGAACCTATTTCTAAAACTCAATCTGTAACTGAAAACTTTCGTTTTTTTGATGCTTCATCCACACCAGTAGGTGTCAGTATAAAGATCACTCATTTGGGAAATGAAAGATTGATCTTTTTTGTGAATATATGTATGTAATCAGGTCAGTGGCGGAAGCGACAGAGGTGGACCTGAACATGCGTGTGGGTTTACACACGGGCCGCGTGCTGTGCGGGGTTCTGGGGCTCCGCAAGTGGCAGTACGACGTCTGGTCCAATGATGTGACGCTGGCCAACATGATGGAGGCCGGAGGACTGCCTGGGTCAGTCGCGCAGCACATTTAACGACAGGAAACACAAATTCAGACATTCATGCCATTTCTTCCTAACCTTCATATAGCCAGGACTACATAAGCAGAAAGGTGAGAGTGTGATCGTTTGCCCCTCCCCCAACAGGAAGGTTCATATCACCAGGGCAACGCTGGAATGTCTGAATGGAGATTACGAGGTGGAGCCGGGATTTGGCCACGAGAGACACTCTTTTCTTAGCAAACACGCCATCGAGACGTTCTTCATCGTGCCCTCACACAGACGCAAGGTTACAGACACATCATCATCATGTCATAGGCAGCACCAAACCACACTACAGTACACACTTATGGATTATTATTATTAAACTAAACTGTAAATAACGCAAAAGGGAAACTTGGTTCTCATCCAGAATTTGAATGGATTGTGTTCCTTGCTAGTGTTATTTTTACTGCTAAAGTGATATAGTACCAATAGGGAAGTGTTCGTTTTTTTGGGGGATGTTCTCAGCGTGGGCAAATATTTGTTGTGAACTTTGAAATATGTGTTTGTTAAATAGTTTATTACAGAATAACTATATTCTTCATATAAAAAGTTCTTGAGTAGCAAATCAGCATTTTAGGATGATTTCTGAACGATCGTGAGGCACTGAGGACTGAAGTAATGATTCAGAAAATTCAAGTTTAATATCACAGAAATCAATTTAATTTTAAAAAATATATTAAAACCAGAAAGACTTGTTTAAAATGATAATACTATTTAAGAATTTAGGGTTTTGCTGCATTTTTTTTTTATTCAAATAAATTAAATAGTTCTTCCAAAAATGTTTAGTAAAAATCGAATCAATCCCAAACGTTTAAATGGTTGTTTATACACATGTCTCTCTCAGGTCTGATAACCTTAACACCCATAAAATCTATTTTTGTTAAAGGTTTGAGTTTCTTCAACTTTTTAACTCTTAACTTTATCTCCCAGATCTGAAAGATAAGTGCAATGCAATAAAACGATCCACACATGCACGATCAAAAAGCCTTACAAACATCCAAGTCCATCTGGAGTTCTTTACAAATGGATTAGAAGGGTCTTCTTTATATCACTTTTTTTAAGTCACTTCTTTTTTTCAGCCAACAGTCACCGCAGCCATTTTCTCACATTCAGCTAATCTCTTTCCTTTCCTCATTCCACATTTCCACCCCCTCTTTCTCTCTCTCTCTCTGTCTCTCTCTTCCTCTGCAGATTTTTCCTGGACTGATCCTATCAGACATAAAGCCAGCGAAAAGGATGAAGTTTAAGACAGTCTGTTACCTGCTGGTGCAGCTCATGCACTGCAGAAAGATGTTCAAGGCTGAGATCCCTTTCTCCAACGTCATGACCTGTGAGGATGATGACAAGGTGCGTGGTTACTGCAGTACTCACAGACTCTAGCTTAGAGGATATTAAACATGCTTGATATTTCCAGATCATTTTAGAACAAGCTGTTTTCATTTGGTATGTGTCTGCCAGCAACAGGGCGTAAGTTTTCATGTGTACGATGTTTTAAATCATTTTTAAACTCCGAAATTTCGTTAAAATTGTTAACAAAAAAAATATATATATATGATCACGCTGCCTCTGAAACTGTTTGTTTTTCTGCATTTTCACATTTGTATATAGCAAGCATTTTGATATGAAAGGATGACGAGTACAAAAAAATGCATAGGAAAATTTCAGACAGCTATTTAAAAAAGAAAATAAGGCGGACGTCTGAACTAAGCATCTACTCACTGACCCCCAAAATGTCTTCATCCACAGCAGCAAAAATGAACAAAAATGATAGTTTACTCATACAAATGACTGTGATTGGCTGAACTCATGTTTACTTATACAGTACACCAACTGCTAATGGATATTATTAAATATTTATATTTATAAGTGTATATTAAAGCTGGCTATGGAAGAAAACGTAATTGACATGAGATTTAAAGGTCACTGGGTTTTATTTTGTCCAAACATCAACATATATTTATAATGTAAAGTGATTTGTGGTCTGATGTTCAGACCCTAATGCGGTCAAGTATACCTGCACAACAAACAGATTTACTAAGGTTTGGCTCATGAATATGGATTAATTCAACTCAGTTAATATTCACGAGGTAAGACATCATCATGTCAGAGGACCGGTGAGAAAAAAGTTATGTTGCTGCTGATTGCAGTTTTTTTTTTTTTTTTTTTAGATCCTCCGCAACATTTACTAATCCAAGATCCTAAAATCAGTCGAAGTCACCTTTCACTCCCACACAAATCACATTCACCGTGTTAATCCAGTGCGCTCTCTAATGCCACTCCTTCAGATGAGTGGATGATTGAACACAGATCCAATCACTACTGCAGATTTACTGTTCTCATCGTGTGTGTGTGTGTGTGTGTGTGTGTGTGTGTGTGTTTTGACTTGTATCAGTGCATAATTAAACATCTTATCACCATGCATGTGTGAGAAAATATGCTGAGATGTGTCGAACGCCCATCTGTCACCATGTACTGTTGATGTGTTTGTAGATGAGTTTAAAAGTATACGTGAGCGTGCTGTTCTAAGTCTGCATTTACAAAAATAAAGTCATTTAGTAATGCATATAGAACAAACAAAAATTCATAAACTACAAAAAAAAAGTTAATTTCATCCGGAAATGTGAATTTTCACTTTTTTTGGAATCTGCGATACTGTAATTCGATGCAAATTTTGCCTGCGTTTCCAGAGACGGGCCCTACGAACAGCTTCCGAGAAGCTGCGCAATCGAACGTCATTTTCGGCAGGCATGGTGCAGAACTCTCCCGGGACCAGAGTGAACCGTTACATCGGCCGTCTGATAGAAGCGCGACAGACGGAGTCAGAAACGGCAGACCTCAACTTCATTACCCTCACATACAGGAGCAGAGACAGAGAGCAGAGAGTGAGTACACGCAGATGCATGATGGGTAAACATATAGGTGAGAGCAGGACTAGTTGTCACAGACAGGGTTTGAACATCTCAAAATAGAATGATTTCTTAACAAAATTACAACATTTTTGGGGCTATTGCTGGTGGGTAAAAGAGTAATTACCATAAAACCACAAAGTCATACATCTGTTATATGTTATTTTTTAAAACAAATGTCTAGTTTTAAATGTTATACCTTTTTAAATGCAATGTTTGTTGGGCTAAACAGAGGTATGAAACGATTTCCTTTTTACATTTTTGCTCTAAATTTGATTTTTGTGATTTTTTTTAAGTTGAATTGAGACAACTCACCCTATATAGTTTGACAAGATGCCCCACTATTGGCCAAATATATCGAAAGCCAAGGCTTTAAAGAAAACCACCATTATATCCTGGAGTCTGTGGAATTTACACAGTAACACATTCATGATTCTTTGCCAACATTTATTTGAACACTATAAATCCACTTAAGAGTCCTTTTAGAACAGAAAGAATCGATTTCTGTGAAAATGATACTGACCCCAAACTTTTGAATGTTGGTGTATGTCTGTGCAAAAACTTAAAATAAACCTACTTTGTGAAAAGTGTGACAACGTGCCCCGGTGTCCCGAATACAGCAGCAACCGATCCAGGTCATTGACAGGAGTGACTTGGCGAAATGTGAGCGAGATGGATTGAAGAATTTCCTCAGACACACACGCTGCATCCCCCGCATTGTTCTGTTGTGCTTCGTGACTCCCTGTCTCCTCTCACTTTCAACATCCTCTCTCCCCCTCATCTCTCTCGCTCTCTCCTTTCTCACTAGCTCTCTCCATTGCTCTGTTCTCTATTTCTTTGCCTATATTCAGTCCTCTCCAATCCCTCCCATCTTCAATTCATGAAAGACGTCCGCCCACCCTAACAGAATGGGGGCAACAGTAATGATTTGGGAAAATCTGTCAGAATCACGACATATTTTCTCTCACTCTCTCTCTCTCTCTCTCTCTCTCTCTCTCTCTCTCTCTCTCTCTCTCACACACACACACACACACACACACGTGCGTACAGGAGCGCAGTGGCTTTCCCTGCTCTCTCTGGGAGTATAATGACATTGCATCTGGCTCTTATAAAGAGGGGGATGCTGGTTTTTATACTCTAATGAAGCTGACGCACAAAGCAGCGTGTTGCATTGATCTCCTGCAGACTGCACTGAAATGACAAAAATACATGTTACTTGTGACACTTACAAGAGATACAACAAAGCATATGCTTACATGAACACACACACAGGTCTTTCTTCAATTTTGGGCACTTTTATGTGTAATGGTTTTTTTTTTTTTAATCAATTTTTTTTTCTTTTTTTTAGAAACTTAACCATGTCTCAATGTTTATCCTAGCTACTTTTTAAAATGCCTGTAGATTTAATCGTTTTCTCATCTCCCAGACTTATTAAAATACAAACAAATAAAGACAAATTTCGATAATGTAAATGAGAGCAAAATTACTTCAATCTCTTGAATTAAAATTATAATAAATTAGGACTTTAGGCCCTCTTTTCACTTTGAAATTAAAAATGATCAGCTATGAAATCAGATCTTTGCATATACAGGAAACACTGGCAAAAAAACAGTTCATCTTAAAAGAAATACAACAGACAAAAATACAAATGTCCTATTCTGTGTGCTATACTCTTAAATCATCTTATATTTCAAAGCAGTCACTTTAGTTTATTAATTACATTTTCATAAATAACTGTAATTTTTTTCTCAGTAACTGTAACTGATTGCAATCACATTTATTTTGTAATTAACCTATGTAATTTATTTACATGTTACTGTTTACTCCTGACACTGAATGAATATGTATATATATATATATATATATATATATATATATATATATATATATATATAACAATTTTATATAACTTTATGAAGTTTGATAAAGTGTTATTTGTTACCAAGGAGACAACAGGACTGGTGAAGAGAAAGAACATAAATATAGAACATAAAAGCATAAAACATCATTTGAACAGACTATTTTTGTGTGTTTTTATTTTCAATCAAGCTGTAATTTTACAGAATCTTGTGGAATATATGTAATTGTATATATAATTGTATATATATATTTAGGATAAAAAATGCTAGTTAACCACAAGACACCTTTTAATATTAAATAAGTAAGCCGTCACTAAATAAACTGTGGAGTTTATTTTCCAAACACACCCAAACAGTAGTTGAAGAAACACCTGTACACGTTTACTGTTAAAAAAAGAATGATTGCATAATTTCTACAAGCGATCAAATTTTCTCTGTCTCTCTCTGTCACACAGTATCAGCAAGTGTATGACGATGCCTTCATCAGTGCGGTGGTTATCTCGCTTGTCCTCACTTCATTTTTTGCAGTGGTCTATTTTCTCATCATTCCTCAGTATGTAAATCACACACACAATACCTGACACATCAACATAACACACCTTTTCTTTATTTGCCAGACACACTAAAGTGATCACACATTTTACATGCTGCATCACACAACACCCAACACACATGCAAATAACATCCTCTCTCTTTCTCTCTCTTTGTCTTGCTGCAGAGGTCTTCTGGTTGTCATTCTGCTGGTTCTCTGTTTGTGTTTCCACATGGCAAGTGTGATGTACCTTCACATCACTCATGTGCAGGTAACACTGGTTTCCAGGTTTTACGGGGACTTTCCATAAACGTAATGATAGCTATATTGTACAAACTGTATTTTTTTATTCCCTTACCCTAACCCTACCCCTCATTTAAAACTGTCTGCTTTTTTACTGCTTTTTTGGCCCATAATGTAGAGGATGCCAGATACACACATTTTGCTTTCAGTTCTTGACTTTATTTAACAGTTAATCTCACAACATTATATTATATATTTGATTTCTGAATTTAAACTTGGACCAGTAAGCAACCACCTAGCAACCACCAAGAATACAACCACCTAGCAACCACCCAGCATCACTCTAGTATTCACCCGGGGCAGTATAGAGCGAACTAGCAATCGTTCAGAACATACTGCAAAATAACCATAGCAACATTGTAGCAATCATATAGACACACCCTAGCAACCACCAAGACCTCCTTAGTACCACATTGATGCAACCAAAAACCCTGGCCACATCAAAACAACCACAAAGCAATACCCTAACAACCATCCACAACACCGTAGAAATACCCTAGCGAATATCCAGATCTCTGTAGCAACAGATGCCCTAGTAACATCTATAACTCCCTCAACATATCAGCTTTCAGCTCATCTGCCATATAACAACATCCTAGCAACCACTTAGCACCTTTACAACTCTCCAGAACACTAGGCTTGCTGCGACAGTGTAACGAAGGCACGAAGGCGGAGTTGGAATCCATGCGCGGAAGTTTAATAAGGGCAAGGCGATACACAGAGTGATAGGCAGGCAGAGAGTCAGCAACGAATAAGGCAGTGAGCACAGTTAACAAATACAGGGAAATATCCAGAAGCAGAGTCAGTAGGCAAGCAACAGGTCAAGACCAGAACACAGTCCAATCAGGCAAACAATACAAGGGGGCAAGTTCTAGAATCAAAAACACAGGAATAATATGGTAGAACTGGCAATACTTCGCATTGAGTTAGTGAAGGCCCTTTGTTTAAAAAAGGCTTCCCAACAGGAAATGGATGTAGAAGAAGCAGAGGGAGGAGTAGTGCTAGAACTCCAATGAGGGCTGGAGCGATTTAGCACCACCTAACAACCATCCAGAAAATGCTAGCACCATCTAGCAGCCAAATACCACCTTAACAACTACCCAAAACACCCTAGCCTCACTTACCAACAACATAGCAACTCCTTAACAACCACCCAGAGCAACCTAGCACCACTTAACAAACACACAGAATACTGTAGCACCACATAGCACCTTATCAACCATCCAGAGTGAACTAGCACAGCCTAAAACCCATCCAGAACATGCTAGCACCACCTAGCAGCCACATATCACCTTAACAACCAACCAGAACACCCTAGCACCACCTAACAGCAACATAGCAACACTTTAACAACCTAACAACCCCTAACAACCACACTGAACACTGTAGCTCCACCTACCAACCACATAGTACCTTAACAACCACCCAGAGTAAACTAGCACAACCTAAAACCCATCCAGACCACACCTTAACAATCATCCAGAGCACTGCCTAGAAAAACACACAGAATACCATAGCACCACATAGAAGCTACATAGCATGTTAACAACAGCACAGAACAGCGTAGCTCGTCGTGGCAGCCATCCACAGTGCTTTAGCATCATGGTCTTTTTTTTCAGGAAATGTCAGACTCTAGTTCTTTGTGTGCATTTGTCCTGCAGGTTTTTTTGATTGCTCTTTCCTATCTTTATGTTCCCAGTGCTCTCCTGACTGTCTGACCCTGCAGATCAGAACAGTTCTGTGTGGGTTTCTGGTGCTGCTGATGTACTCCGTGACCCAGGGGTGTGTGGTGAGTGTGTGTGTACAGTAGAAGAGAGTGTATATATATATATAGGTGTGTATGTGTGTGTGTGTATATATATATATATATATATATATATATATATATATATATATATATATATATATATATATATAGGTGTGTATGTGTGTGTGTATATATATATATATATATATATATATATATATATATATATATATATATATATATATATATATATATATATACACACACAGTGTATATATATATATATATATATATATATATATATATATATATATATATATATATATATATATATATATTCCATTATTGAAATTTCAAATGTGTGTTCATCTATTAGATTCTTCCTGATGTTGAATGTGTACGTGTTGCTGCACCTTCACAGGTGGAATGTGTACCGTGGTCACTGGAGGGGAATTCCAATGTCTCCATGGTGACAGTTGTCACAGTCAACGGGACCAGCGTGGGCTCCGGGTTGTGCAAATACACTCCGTACGTATTTTTATCATGTGTGATGGCGTCGTTATCTGTGGCTCTGTACCTCCGTGTGTCATCACTACCCAAGATCCTCCTGCTTCTCCTTCTCAACATCCTCCACACTGTCGTCATGGAGACTAGCGGCTATCGGAAGGCCATAGGGTGAGTCGTGCTAAACGCAAAGGTTGCAGAAGTGTTTGTAGTTCATATTTGTTTAATTATCTCAGGGTTAGCCAAACTGGGATTTTGAGAGAAATATTTTGTTTACCTGCAAGGAATGTCACCATTAACTGACACCAAAGAACAGTGAACTGTAAATGTGTTGTTAAATTGGTGAAACATCAATTTAAAAACTCAGGAGGCAAATTTAGGTAAATGTTTTCGGTCAAAAGGCTGATGATCTGAAGGATGTCGTGTTTGTGTGTGTAGAGGTGGATTTTTTCACACACACAGCTATGACCCGGTTCTGGCAATGCTGCTGTTTTCTGGAGCTCTGGTGCTTCACTGCAGACAGCTGGATCTCAAACTCAGACTGGACTACCTCTGGGCCACCCAGGTGAGTGCACCTGTGTGCATGTGCAAACATTACGGTTTTTGGTGTATGTATGTGTGTGTTGGGGGGTAAATGCATCTGGTGAGCTAACTAGAATGCATTCTCTAGTAAAAAGTAAAATATTTAAAAATCATACAAGTATAGATAAAATCTTTTCCCATTTTTGATGTAAGGTCTTGATATTTAGCCTAAAAAGTGTTTTAATATGATGAGGATTGTATGATCTTTTTAATAATATCAGTCTTTAAAAATAAAGTGTACATGATATGATGTATTGCAATAGTTCCACTTAAGCACAATAAAAGGTAACTTTAGAATACTGTTCGGTCGTAACTACTATCACCTAACAAGAAACTCTGATTAACATTTTAATTAATTATTAGTAATAAAACACTAGTAATAGTAATAGCAGTAATAGCACTCAATTGAAACTGGTCGTTTCTTTTTTTTTATATATATATATATCCTTGAGAACTCCTAAGAAATACTGTATTCAGGTTCATAATTAATGTGAATTATGCCTAATAACTAATTAATTCCAAAAAATAAGATAATGGTAACCCACTAGTAATGACTTAAGTATTACCAAATCCTCCTGAGGGAGAAGTGAAAATCATCATGACTCCCTAATATTAGATTAGATTAGATTAGATTCAACTTTATTGTCATTACACATGTACAAGTACAGGGTAACGAAATGCAGTTTAGGTCTAACCAGGAGTGCAATAAGCAGCAAGTGCAGGATATAGGTACAAATATAAATATAAGTTACAAAGATAAATATGTGATATGTACAAGTTAAATTACAGATGGGAAGGGGGAATTTACAGTGATTATGTGTAAACAATTTACAGATCGTTATGTACATAAGAAAGAGCAGGATATACAGGATATGTATAGACAATTTTACAGGAGTATGTACAGTGGATATGTACATACATTTACAAAGATATATACAGTGGAGTGCAATGAATGTTAACAGTGCATTTTTGTATTTTTGTTTTTAATGGGGTGGGTGGGGCAGACATCAGTGGGGGTAGAATTCAGTAGTGAGACAGCTCTGGTAAAAAGCTGTTCCTCAGTCTACTTGTTCTAGTCCGGGGAATCTGAATCGCCTGCCGGATGGCAGGAGGGAAAACAGTTTGTGGGCAGGGTGAGAGGAGTCCTTAAGAATACTGCGTGCTCGACGCAAACAGTGTTTCTTCTGGATGTCCTCAATGGATGGAAGTGGAGTTCCTGTGATGCGCTGGGCAGTTTTCACCACCCGCTGCAGTGCCTTACGCTCAGCAACAGAGCAGCTCCCATACCAGACTGTGACACAGTTTGTTAGGATGCTCTCTATTGTACAGCGATAGAAGTTCACCAGGATGGCTGAGGACAGCTGGTTCTTCTTAAGTTTCCTCAGAAAGAATAAACGCTGGTGAGCCTTCTTGACCAGGCTGGAGGTGTTGGTGGTCCAGGACAGATCCTCCGAGATGTGGGTTCCCAGGAACTTGATGCATGAGACAGGCTCCACAGCAATCCCATTAATGTGGATGGGATCATGTGAGCCTCTTCTCACCTTCCTGAAGTCCACAATGAGCTCCTTGGTTTTGGTGGTGTTAAGGAGCAGATTATTGTCTTTGCACCACGTGGCCAGATGCTGGACCTCTTCTCTGTAGGCAGTCTCATCGTTGTTGCTGATGAGACCGATCACCGTAGTGTCATCTGCAAACTTGATGATGGAGTTAGATCCAAACACAGGCCTGCAGTCGTGGGTGAAGAGGGAGTAGAGGAAGGGGCTCAGCACACAGCCTTGTGGTACACCGGTGTTGAGTATCAGCTGAAGTCTGCTTTTGAGATGTATGTAAGATTTTGGATAGTAATGACTCAAGTGTTACTACATCCTTCTGGAAAAACTACTAGTTATTTGGATCCGCATTCTAAAGTGAAGATCATGGTAACCCACTAGTAAGTGAATTACTAACCAGAACCTTACAAGAACCTTAAAAGTTTACAGTGACTAGAGTTATCTTCACTTTAGTCATTACTAATGGGTTGCCATGACCTTCACTTTACAAATAATTATACATTATGTATTATTCATATTAATTATGATCATTACCTGTATACAGTAATATTCTTAGTAGTTCTTGGGGAGGTATGAAAAAATAATAGTTACTGATTAGCTAATAGTGAACTACCACATTCGACTAAGTACTATTACTTACTAATTCGTTAATCAGAGTTTCTTGTTAGTTAGTAGTAGTTACTAGAGTGCTAATATTACATTACTCATATGTTCTTGTGTACTTATTCATCAATGATGGAACCATATTCTAAAGTGTTACTCATTTAAAGTGTTCCAAATTAGCACACTTTAAGTATATCTGTTAAGTATTTTTAAGAACATAAAAATAAAAAATGTAGTTTACTTGGTATAAAATAAAAGCATGCCAAATATACTTTAGTATCACACAGATTCTAGACTCAGGAACAACATTCAATTCAATTTCTATTTTAATGTTACATAATTGTGTCATATGGTCTTTTAGAAATCATTCTGATATGCCGATTTGGTCTTCAAGAGACATTTCTCTTTTATCAGTGTTGAAAATAGTTAATGCTGATAATGCTAATATTTTTGTGGAACCTGGAACTTCTTAGGAAGTTCAAAAGAAAAGCATGAATCGTATTGTAACATACTGAGAAATTAATGAGACTTTACCATGCTTAATAAAAAAAAACACAACGTTTGAACAGTAGCATATATTTTCAACAGAAAACAAAAAAAAGTGGAAAGGTGGTAATCTTGGTAAGGATCATCAGCGCTGTGATAGCAAGCTATTTCAACAGTAACAGTGCCCTCTAGTGGATGGTCACCGGCCACTTTATTAGGTACACCTGTCCAACTGCTCGTTAACGCAAATTTCAAAAAAGAGTTTCAAAAAAATCAGCCAGTGGCATGGCAGCAACTCAATGCATTTAGGCATGTAGACATGGTCAAGACGATCTGCTGCAGTTCAAACCGAGCATCAGAATGGGGATTTAAGTGACTTTGAACGTGGCATGGTTGTTGGTGCCAGACGGGCTGGTCTGAGTATTTCAGAAACTGCTGATCTGCTGGGATTTTCACGCACAGCCATCTCTAGGGTTTACAGAGAATGGTCCAAAAAAAAGAAAACATCCAGTGAGCGGCAGTTCTGTGGCGCAAATGTCTTGATGCCAGAGGTCAGAGGAGAATGGCCAGACTGCTTCAAACCGATAGAAAGGCAGCAGTAAGTTTGCAGAAGAGCATCTCTGAACGCACAACACGTCGAAGCTTGAGGCGGATGGGCTACAGCAGCAGAAGACCACACCACGGGTACCACTCCTGTCAGCTAAGAACAGGAAACTGAGGCTACAAAAGAAAATTGGAAAAACGTTGTCTGGATTTCTGCTGCGACATCCGCCTGGAAGGGTCAGAATTCGGCATCGATATTTTCTTGGCACACTTTGGGCCCAATAGTACCAATTGAGCATCGTGTCAACACCTGAGTGTTGTTGCTGATCACGCCCATCCCTTTATGACCACAGTGTACCCATCATCTGATGGCTACTTCCAGCAGGATAACACGCCGTGTCATAAAGCACGAATCATCTCAGACTGGTTTCTTGAACATGACGACAAGTTCACTGTCCTCAAATGGCCTCCACAGTCACCAGAGCTCAATCCAATGGAGCACCTTTGGGATGTGGTGGAACGGGAGAGTCGCATCATGGATGTGCAGCCGACAAATCTGCAGCAACTGCGTGATGCAATCATGTCAATATGGACCTCAATCTCTGAGGAATATTTCCAGTACCTTGATGAATCTATGCCATGAAGGATTAAGGCAAAAGGGGGTCCAACCTGGTGCTAGTGAGGTGTACCTAATAAAGTGGCCAGTGAGTGTAAATCCCCATAAACACAAACAATTTTTATATAACATTTAAAATAAGCAGCGGCTGTAGAGGTAATGAGTTGTTTATACCGTTAATATGTCAGTTTGTGTTTCGTCCACAGGCCGAGGAGGAGAGGGATGACATGGAGAGAGTGAAGCTGGACAATAAGAGGATCCTCTTCAACCTTCTGCCTGCACATGTAGCTCAACACTTCCTGCTGTCCAACCCACGAAACATGGTCAGATTTCATTTAAAGATCACGATGAACCAATTAACATCCAATAATGTGACATATATATATATATATATATATATATATATATATATATATATATATATATATATATATATATATATCTCTAAGCAAAATAGCACAGTCAGGTGAAGGGCAGAAGATTGTTGGGGTTTGTCAGATGTTGTAGTTCCCAAAGTCTCCACCTCATGGCAATGTTGTTTCGATCCGGCCGCTAATTAGGTGAGAGGTCAGTGCAGATGCTTTGATGATAACGCCTGTTTTGATTGTGCAAATGAGATAAGATTGTGATTGTGTGTAGTGTAAATGCTCAGAGCATCTGGCTTTGTGATCTCGCTGCCAGGCTTCATTGTGAAGCCTCACGAACACAATGAATGTGTGATTACACTCCCGTTACACGTTTTGTTACTTTTTTTTGTTGTTGTTATGTTTGCTGCATGCTCAACACATGCTGCTCGCCTCTTTTCCTGTCCAAGATCCTTCACAGGAATTGATGCAATCAGACATCCTGAAATCTGTTGCAGCAGCTCTGAAGCAAGCATCCTCTCCTGAGCGTGGAATTATATTGTAAACAGTGGCATAAGGAAGTGAAAATCTTGGACACATATGCAAAAGTACATACAAGATGCAAACATTTTAAGTTAAATTTAATTTTTTTTTTTTTTTAATTGGTCAAAAATTACAGTAAAGACATTCTTAATTTTACAAAAAAAATTTTTTAATAAATGCTGTTCCTTTGAACTTTCTTTTCATTAAAATTCATTACAGTTTCCATGGAAAAAAGACACTATAACACTTAACTTAGCCTTTATAAAGTAGTTTTAATGCATTACCTTATAATGCATTGTACAATTTTATGAATAATTGTAACCACAGTTAATACATTATAACATTAACATCAATTAATTGTTGCACTATGCATTTTAATTTCTAAAAGTAAGAATTATTTACGACAAGATATAATGCATTACAACGCACATTATGAATAATTATAATGCATTAAACCCTCTAATAACCCTATGAAAATGACTGATAAAAATGAAATTTTCCCACCACAAAAACATGTATTTTTTTCAATTTATATATATAAAAAAAAAAAGGTTTACATTTGATTGAATTTGCATTTTTAAAATAAGGTGTACATTTTATTTTAAGTTGTAATAATATTTTACAATATTGCTGTTATTACTATATTGGTGATTACATTTTGACAAAATTTAAATTTGGCTTCTTTCAAAAACCCTACCTTGAATGCTAGTGTAAAATGGCCAACCTCTATAAATGATTTTAGCCTGACACTTAAAAGGAAGATTAAAATGCTTTTTTATTAACGAGTTAGTCTGTCTAAACTCAAACATTCATTTAAACAATATTAGTCTGGTAAGCAATATTATATTAATCTTTTGGTGCCATGTTTCTTGTTTACAGCCATGAGACGCCATATTGTTGCTATGGTTATGTCTAAAATCATAATTTTGGGAGTGACTCCTATACTCCATACAGATACTGAATGATAATTAAAGGGAGTTACTTCTGTATTTAAATGCGGTTGTCACTCCCAAAACTTTGCAGCGTGTACGTGGCCGATATGTCTACATACTAAATCAAAACCTTCTATTTCAGAAGAGCGAGAAAACCCGCTTGTTTAATGCGCGTGAACCACTGTGACGCGATCGAATCTTTAATTTGAGATGGACAGGTCATTCAAATGCACTCAAATGCATTTTCAATATCGAAAGCAAGTTTTGTTTTGACCGAAATCAACTTGTCCAATTTTTGCGTGTCGTGACTGATTACCGTAGACCTGACTTCTCTAAGCCTGGATCAGTGGTATCATCCCCTGAGGGTCTCACGGCTCTTTCCTTTCCTGCTCTTTCACTGTTCCAGGACTTGTATTATCAGTCTTACTCTCAGGTGGGCGTCCTGTTCGCCTCCATCCCCAACTTTAATGACTTCTACATTGAGCTGGATGGAAACAACATGGGTGTGGAATGTCTCCGGCTGCTAAACGAGATCATCGCCGACTTTGATGCGGTGAGAATTTCTTGTCTCTCATCCTGAGATATGTATGTTTTGGCTCAGTGCGCCAGTTACCTTAATCCCACTCTAGGCTTCATTTATTTCTCCATCACATCATCTCTCTCTTTCTTCCTCTGTCTGTAGCTGATGGATAAGGAATGCTACAGAGACATTGAGAAGATCAAAACTATTGGCAGTACTTACATGGCTGCGGTCGGACTCGTCCCCACTGCGGGATCCAAGGTACACAGAGAGAGTGTGTGTGTGTGTGTGTGTGCAAACACAGCAAAAATCATTTTACAAATCACATTTTCCAGTAAAATGATCTAAACGACTTTAAAAAAGATTTATTATTTGAGAAGCAAAAAGACTTGTTTTTTAGAGCATTCAAAATATCAGTAATATAATATTACTTAAATCAGTAATTAAATATTATAACTTAAAATAGGTTTTCTTTTTTAATATACTTTAGCATGTAATTAATTCCTGTGATGCAAAGCTGAATTTTCTGCAGTCATTGGGTTGTAGTCAGATGTCCTGTTTTTCTGAGCAAAGAAACATTTTTATTATTACAGATGTTTTTGCTTCATATTTTTGTGGAAACTATATATTTCTCTGGATTGTTTGATGAATAGAAAGTTAAGAACAGCATTTCTTTTTCTTTTTTTGGAAATAATTTTTTGTATGATTAAAAAAAAGTTACAGTGAAGTCATTTATAATCCGTTTAAAGCATGGTAGTGAATGGTAGTGTCTTCAATTAAAATTTTTGGTTGTTTTCAATATAAATCTAACAATATTTACTGCAGTTTACACATAAAAGATAATAAATTTTTTATAAAGTTATGCAACTGTTTTTTTAAATGTAATTTCTTTTGAGGATGTTTAGATAATTAGTGTGAGCCGTTGTGTGTGTGTGTGTGTGCGGGCGTGTGTGTGTTTTCAAGCTAATCTCAGTCTAGGTGTATTTGCATTTGGCCTTGAAAGATGAAGATCATGTCATGGCACCACTCAAACCTGCCACTGCTTTGAAAGCAAAACTAATAGCAAATGCAAGCACACGTGCAAGTTTGTTTTCTGTCATAGCGGAGACTTTCCATTGACTTCAGTTATTTTTATACTGAGCTAATGATATTTTCTCATAACCCATAAACACAGCCCACGGCTTAATTAAAGGGACAGTTTACAGAAAAATGAAAATTCTGTCATCATTTACTCACCCTCATGTTGTTCTGAATCTTTATGCATTTTTTTTTCTTCTGGAGAGCATGTTGGGAAACATTTTGGAGACCAATCACTTACATTGTATGGGCATCTTAAGAAAGCAGCTATATCAGACACACCGCTGTCTATCATATGACTTCAGAAAACATTTGTGTCTTTTTTCAGCTTTACAGATCACTGTGCTACGTTATTTAAGAGGAAAAAAGAGCTGCATGAACATTCTTCAAAACATCTTCTTTTGCGTTTCACAAAACTTCAAATGGTTGAATTAATGATAACAGAACAGAAAACTCTCATACTCTGATCATAAGATCATCCAGCAATTATCACCATCTCAGAAAAATCGCAGAGGTGGTAATATATGAATAATATGTTGGTTTTCTCTCCGAATAGGTAAAGAAGTCTATTTCTGAGCACCTGTGCACAGTGGCAGATTTCGCCATTGAGATGTTTGACGTACTGGATGCGATCAACTACCAGTCCTACAATGACTTTGTGCTTCGAGTTGGTGAGTGGCCTTTTTAAAACGAGGTGTGAGTTAGTGTGTGTAAATGAGTGTGTGCTTCTGCATAAGTGGAGGAAATTCGTCAGTAAGTGTGGACATTGTGCCGGACATCCCGCATCCAGTAGGATGTCCTGTGTGTAACATATAACATATGACAAACACACAGTTACACACATGCATGAACAAGCTACACTTCTTAACAAAATGGCATGAACTGGATCACTATTAAAGCCATTAATGGTATGCTGCTGTTAACACTATATCCGTCCCTTCAGCTCTGGCTGCCTGTAGTTGCTGAGTAGATTTTTTTTTTTTCTTAAGCAGACAGACAGCAGAAAGTGAAGGTTTTGCACAGAGACCTGCTCAGAAGAACATACCTACTGCAAGTCATTTTTAATGAGAAGGGCAGACAGAATGGAGCTGGTGCAATCCTGTAAAACTGGCCCAAATTAGCAATCTGTAATTACATTTTAAGCCGCTTGACAAGTCGCATTTGTAAAATGTAAAATTGCAGTTATGCAAAAGAATTTTGCAACATACTAATGACAAAATGTAATAGCTTTCTCCGCCTCTGAAACACATTTTCAGCTGATGTAACCAAGGCCACATAAAGAAAACAATAAGAGAAATTATACGATTTATATTAGTATTACATTCCAAAAAACACACTACTTTAAAATTATTATTTTAAATATATATAATTTTTTCAGTGTGTGCATATATATATATATATATATATATATATATATATATATATATATATATATATATATATATATATATATTTTTTATATAATATATATATATTTTTTTTTTTCTGTATGGTTTTTAGTAGTGTGTGTGTGTGTGTGTGTGTGTGTGTGTTGCATCTAGAAATTATTTTTAATACCTCCAGACCAAGAACAATCATGTAATTTTTTTTTTACAATATCATTTATGTTTTTACTGTTTTATTGATCAAAAAAACATAGCTTTGGTGTGCATATGTGACAATAAAAAAAATCGAATTAAACGTTAAAAAACCTTAACAAACCTTCATTTTTAAACAGAGTTTGCTTTACATGTACACATATCAGATAAAGGGACTAAATCGAATTACTTGATCATTTTTGTTGATCAGGTATCAACGTGGGTCCAGTAGTTGCAGGTGTAATCGGGGCTCGCAGGCCTCAGTACGACATCTGGGGAAACACGGTCAACGTCGCCAGCAGAATGGACAGCACTGGAGTTCAGGGAAAAATACAAGTAAAACAAACACACCATCATTTAAACGAACAAGCACACCACTCAAACAAACCTGACTTCATCTGCCTCCTCATCCCAGGTGACCGAGGACGTCTTCCGCCTACTCTCCGGTTATTATCACTTCCAGTGCCGTGGCCAGGTCAGCGTGAAGGGCAAAGGTCAAATGCTCACCTACTTTCTTGAAGGCCGAAGCTCGCAAGGCACGCAGCACGCGCGATCCAAGAGCCCCGAGAGCGGCTCGAGCCCCTGCATCCGGACCAAACTGGGATCAGCGCCCGCTGTTAGCAGCTACGGGGTGAAAAGTCACACCGTAGGACACGTCAGCACCCCGAACAACAGCATTCTGTACCTGCCCTCTGTATCCGTCGACATGGAGATGGAGGTGTGATCGCCAAGACGACGGGTTCCACGGTGATCAATCGATGCATTAGTAAATCAGAGGCAGGGAGGGAAACCCAGCACAAGGTAAGAAGCGAGACAAAAAAGCGAGGAGAGACGAGACACTCTTTGCGCATTCAAACGTGCCAAACCGAGAAAGGCCCTCCCCCTTCACGCAAGTACATAATAAGCATGTATGTCTTTCTGTGTGCACGTATGCGTGTGTTTTAATGAGTCTTCCCCGACCAACAGGATATCAGGGTCTCCTAAACGGGAGCATGCGATCTACTGCAAAAGGCAGCTTCACACCAGCCGAGGAGACACCCACCGTGTGTGTGTGTGTGAGTGTGTGTGTGTTATCTTGCATCTGAAAATGTCAAGAGATGCCACGGCGATGAATATTTTGAACATGTGAGCGGTGAGGACCAAACGTTTCGTTTAAAACAGCGCTGTATTTTGTACGAGACTGAGTCAGGCCAGTTTCTGAGACGTGTCGGGGGTTTTTTTTCCCCCCCAGCGAGACGAAGGAAAAGCTGGTTGCTCATATTGAGATCCGCTTCGGATAAATTGTTTACATGAAGAACACGTCACGGGTTTACAGACCTGATAGCAAAGCTATTCCCAGCTCTTCGGGTTTCAAGCCCTCGTCTGCGGTCGCAGAGAGGCAGAAGTACTAAACAACCGCAGTGAATCAGAGACTGCCGTGATTTACTAGCGAATGCTAACGCTATCCTGTTTTGTAATCATTTACAGAAAGTCGGTCGAGTCTGTGACGTGGGTAAATGTTTAACTTTGCGTGGGTTGAATCAGCACAGTTTTCCTGTATGCGATGTGTGTACGCACTTGGTGCTTGGACAAAACATCTGTATGCACTTGCTGCTGCCCTTTGCCCTCTGGGATATCCTTTCCAGTAATAACGCGACAACCGATCCCATTGCGTCAGATACAGCGAAACGACTGAGAAGCCAGCACAATCGAGGCCGCCGCCACGATGCTATTTGCAAAAAGCAACCAAATTGGCTTCCAGTGTGCGATCAAATGGCTTAATATACATTTATTCCGCATCCGTTTTGTCGGCGGTGGCACTTCGCTTTCAGATTCTCCTATCAACGGTAGCATCTCTCACTGTGCTTGCGGAACGATCTCTACCACGCGGTTGAACATGCATGATATTTTAGTGCTGGATGTGTCATGTGCTCTCTAGATCTTAGGTTAAACATCTGGATTTTAGTGCATCTGTTTCAGAGCATGCAGACGTCCCAAACCCGCTCTGGGTTGGGAAAGCCTCACGAGCCTCATTTCGGATTTCAGAACGATCTTTTTGGTTTCCTTTTCGTGCTATTACTGTATCTTTGATAGATTTCCCATGATGCCTAGCGAAAAGAAGTTTGGCTTCAAGCATGCCGTTCTGCATGTCCCTCTCAGCATGCCGTAATTCTGTCACGTCGCTCTATTTGATAACTGATTTGTGTCTCTAATGCATGCCTACTGGAAAAACACAACCGAGGGTGAAAAGTGTCGAAGATATGTTGCGAAAACATGCTTTAGTAGCACTGCATGAGCCCAGAATAATGGCCTTGATGAAACTAACCATCTTTTCTTTTCTTTATTTCTTTTTTTTTCGTTATCCGACGGCGTATTTGCTTACCTGGTCCGTGCGTGGTGCTGTGGGGAAAGCTTTCTGGGAGTTTTGTAGCATTGGCGCCTTGTCGAGCTCTTGAAGTGACTGCCTTTTTATCCAGGGTCTGTTGGAGAAAGTCTGTTTCTTTTGAATATGTGCCAACAACACGCATACTGTACGGTTACCAACATATCAAACTGTGTTCCTTTCTAGCGCGACTTTGCGATTTATTGCGTGCATTCAGTTCCGTTGCGAACTTTTACTCTCATACGGAGTGATCGTACCACGTGGGGCTCAATACCGACTCGCAAATGGGCTATTCCTTTTTTTATTTTTTCGACGTTTACTTCGCGTTAAGCTACGTATTCAGGAATGCTCTCTCCGATTCTGTTTCCCGCTGCATTTAGCTTCATTTTGCCATGTGAGGAATTACGCATATTTATTAACGTAAAGTAAGGAGCTGTTCATTCGAGTTTCATATATGTAGATTTTTGGTTTTTCTTTAATGAATATGAATGCCAAATGCCAAAATGCTTATCGTTATCACTGAATATTTCAGATTCTATGATCCAACAAATGTAGCCAAACAGCTAAATGGTTCTATTTGATATGGCTTAATATGATCTATTTTGACTACAGTGGCCTAACTTACTGCTGTTATGAACATTAATGATATATTAACTTTATTAATGCATAAAGTGTGCACAGTAAAATCATAGAATAGATTTTCATGTCGATTAGATATTTTCATATTTGATACGGGTCAAAATTATTGTACGTATTAAATATATTGTAGAGTAAACTAAAAGAGTATTTTATTGATGATTTGTAATATTTGTGCTATTTTTGGGGTTGCAATGTATTTATTGTGATGGTTCTATGTGAATGTAAATTTCATATTGAGATCTTTTATACTTGTGTTTGCACTGTTCGGGAATAAAATAACAATGAGAGATGACGTGGGGCTCCCGTGTGATGTTTGCAGTGCTTGTGTTGTTGTGGCCGTGGCCTTGACCCTGAATAAGGAGACGTCAATCTATGGGCTGATTGTGAGAGTGAATGACCTGGGAGTTCTGACATTGTATAACTTGAGGAAAACAAATGGAGCAAACAAGAGAGATTCAGACCCTCTAATGGGATTTTTTTTCATTTTATTGACTGATGGAAAACCCACTTGCTTTTTAATAATGATGGAAAAACTTTCTTTCTCACAAAAATGTCTCCTCTTTTTTTTTTTTTTTAATTTAGATTGAATTTAATAATACTTTATTTATTTATTTAAAATTTTTTTTAATTTTTTTATTTTACAGATACTGATAGAAATGATTCCCTTCCATGTCTTCACATTTTATTTTAATTTAGAAAACCAGTTTTCTTTCACTCAAATGTTTTTTTTTTTTTTTTTGTTTTAGTTGATACAAGACCCTGAAAACCCTATTCCTATTTCACAGAAAATTTTAATTTTAACATTTTTTTAAATTTAAATTTGAATGTATTTTTTTTATTTTACATTTTTATTAATTTATAATGGATTAATTATTTTATTTTACTTTGAGTTGAGACTTGACAAGACGAGACCTTTTATAATTGAAATTTAATTTAATAATTTTAATTTAATATTTTCTAGAACTGATGGAAATATCCATGTCCAATGATCCACGAGTCCATGTCTTCACTTTATTTTATTTTATTTTACTATTTTATTCTTTTGAGTTTATGAAGACTGATGGAAACCCATTTTCCTCTCCCACAAAAGACTGTGTGTTCCCGCCTGGTTATTTGCATTAGATTAATGTGTGAAATAAACAGCAGCGCTTCTGAACATAGAGACTTTAGGAACTGTCGTAGATCCGGCCTATTGTCCCACTTCTCGTTTCTGCATACTTCTACGGCTTTCCGACCGGGAGCTGCGTTTTTTTTTTTTCATATACAGGATGTGCCCGTTCCGAAGCATTTTGGGGAACAGGGGAAAACAAAGAAGTCTTATCAGGCTGGCATGTGTAAGCAGCAAATAGACAGGATGTGACACATCGTACTGCCGGATACAACTTGCAAATGTTATTTGAGAGAGAAAACGTACACAGTCACATCAGGGTGTCAGGATGGATGGACCTTTCAGCATGACCCACGCGTGTCGCCATAGTTACTGGTTATTATGGACTATTTAGGTCAATATTTTTGTCGCTGTTATAAACTCTTGAAATGCTAATAATTTTAAATTTTAAAGACTTCCAAGAAAAGATGGTCTGTTTTTCACATAACAGTGTAAAAATTTTAGTCATTATCTACAACTCTCTTTTCACTTAATTTGTATAAATTATTCAAATTGAGCAAAATGTCTAAGAGGCTCTTTTTCATACAATAAATTTGCATGATGCTCAAAGCTGTCAAGTTTTCACATTTTGCATGATTTGAAAGAAGTCTCTTGTGCTCGTCATGCAAGGCTGCATTTATTTGATTAAAAATGCCAAACATTAATTGAATTCTGCGATGGCTAAATTTTAAGCAGCATTACACGTCTATAAATGTCTTTACTCTTTCTTTAGATCAATATAATGCATCCTTGCTGGAAAACAAGTTTTTATTTATTTATTTTTTGAATGGTAGGGTATATACCAGGGGTCAAACGATAAGATTGTATCTCAAAGGTGTATATGTGTGCTTCAGAGAAATAAATGTATGCACAAAAAACATGCAATGCCTCTCTTCCTCATGTAAAATCTGTCACAAATGGACCGTGTTCAGGTGAATGACTTCCACATTCCACAGTGGTTCAACTTCAGTTTTGCAACACTGCGAAAATCCTTTTTTTTTGCACAAAGAAAAAAAAATGTAAATAATTTACTCAACCATTCATCTCCCCTCAACTTAATTTGAGTTCTGAAGATGAATGAAGGTCTTAAGAAGGAACGAAGGTTTGGAACGACACGAGGCTGAGTAATTAATGATAGAACTTGGGCTGAACTAACCCTTCAAATAGTAAGTTGACGGTATCCATTGACTCCATTGATTTTTTTTTCCCAAAGCAATGACTACCGTCAACTTGATTATTCTTAAAAAAATATTTTTTTTTTTATTCTCAATAGAAACTCATACAGATTTGGAACAACTTGAGGGTGAGTAAATGATGACAGAATGTTCTCTTTATAAGCACTGCACTAACGCGTTTCACAATCGGATAAACAGCTCTATTATTAGAAAGTGTTCATTTTCCTTTCTGTCATGTCTTCTCTCGCTCAGAAAATAAAGATAAGAATATCTAGATCCGAGTTCCATGGAAGAAAGAAAGTGATAGGGGTTTGAAACAGCATGAGGGTGAGAAAATGATGACAGAATATCTTTTGTGTGTGTGTGTATTGTGTATGTGTATGTGTGTGTGTGTGCGTGTGTGTATGTGTCTGTGTTTATGTGTATGTGTGTGTGTGTGTGTGTGTGTGTGTGTGTGTCTGTGTCTGTGTATGTGTGTGTGTATGTGTGTATGTGTGTGTGTGTGTGTTTATGTGTGTGTGTGTGTGTGTGTGTGTGTGTCTGTGTATGTGTGTGTGCGTGTGTGTCTGTGTATGTGTGTATGTGTATGTGTGTATGTGTGTGTGTGTGTGTGTGTTTATGTGTGTGTGTGTGTGTGTGTGTGTGTGTGTGTGTGTGTGTGTGTGTATGTGTGTGTGTGTGTGTGTGTGTGTGTGTGTGTGTGTGTGTGTGTGTGTGTGTGTGTGTGTGTGTGTGCGTGCGTGCGTGCGTGCGTGCGTGTGTGTGTGCGTGCGTGCGTGCGTGCGTGTGTGTGCGTGCGTGCGTGCGCACGCGTGCAGTCTATCCCTGCTGAATTACCTGTGTCCCTGCACAGAAGTGAACGCAGTGGAATAATGAGCCCAGCCCACCGAACCCATTGTGAGTTAACAAGGAGCTTCGCTTATGGAAAATCTCCAGTCCGTCCTGCAGCTCACATACTGTAGCGGTGTCAGATCAGGCCCGGGCTTGCTTTTCCATTTCTTAACCAAGCCCATTCCTTTCCTCGTCTCTCAAATGATAATCTCTGCCCTCCAGCACATCGACGCTCACAATGAATTTCATACGAAGATGCTCTCGCCCATTTTTCCTCCCATCGAACGCCTTGCCAGAACTTGTCTTTTCCCCCTTTTTTAACCGTCGGTCCCCTCTTACTGGAAACTGTAAACGTTTCCTGCTAAATGAAGATGTGTGCGTATTCTGTGTACACGCTGATGAGTAAGGCGTAGGAGTGTTTATTACCTGCGGGGAGGAAATGACTCATGGTAGAAGATAAACAGCAGCGCTAACAGGTCATCGGCTTGCACACTTCAAACCCATCCGCTGTTGAGATCGCAGCGACGCAGCTACTTGATTGGATAAGACGGCCTCAGATCAGCGTGGGGCTAATGATCAATTTCCACTTCGGGTTAGCCAACTGAACAATCGTGACAAAACACTTTCACAACAGCTTTCAGGCGATTCGGTGCAGCGTATCTGATCCAGCGGCGGACTTCTGATGGTGTGTGTGCGCTGATGAAAGATTTTACTCGAAGCACAATGGGCTCTATTTTAAGGTTGTAAAACACAAAACTGTCAAGGAGCACTGATTGTGTAATTAGTCTTCAGATAAATCAGTGTTGCAATGCCGTACACGTAATACACAAGTTTCACATGTTGATATTAGAGATGTTGTCGCTTCAGTCCTACTAGAAAAATGTTAATATATATACAAATCATTTGTCAATAAGAAAGAACAAACTTACGAAATTTTGGAAAACTGTTCTCTGTTAAACCCGTTATCTATCATAGATTTTATTTATATTTCATTACCTTAGAATTATAATCTAACCCCAACGTATCTGACATTTTTATTATTTTATTACATAGTTATTATTCTTTTTCCATTATGTGATTTTTTATTTTTTTTTTGTAACGAAAATATCAGGCTTTTTTATTTTGAAAACAAAAGATTTTATGTATAAGGTACGCACATAAAAATAAGGGTTTAAAATGTTACTTCATGGAGTACAACAGCTTTCAGTGCCCTTAAAAGTACATTTTTGTATCTTTTTTGCTCCTAACACGCACATATTAGTACCTTAAGGATACGTGTTACTACTCTAAGGTACTAATATATACCTGTTAGAGGTACAAAAAACAAAAACAAAGTATGTACTGCTCCAGGAAAACAGCTTGTTTTTTTTTTTGTTAATAAATTTTGTTGCGAAATTTATTAACAACTCTTTAATAGTAACGTTAATAGAAAGTTTATTCAAGGTTTTCTGGTCTAATGAAGTTCTCAGAAATATTATTTAAACATCCATAGAACCATTTTTCCCCTTTTGGATGTTAGTCTAACCTGTTACTAAAATGTTATGCATCGATTTAGTTCAAAGATAATAAAAAGTGATACAATATTTGCACAATAATACAACTGAATGTTCCCTTAATTATTGCATGTGAAAAAAGTTGAAGTCTCTCTCTCTCTCTCTCTCACACACACACACACCTAATTTCACAGATCATTTGTTACAAAAAAACCCCAAAACGTTCCTATTCATTTACTTTCATTCAGTTTAGTTTCAGACCTCTTTTTGTGAAACGTGCCACACGTTCCAGTTTGCCCTTAAAAACACAACGAAGGCTTTCGGCGACGTCTCCTCGTTAGAGAGCGCAATCCGCATCATCAATCACACTCTCAAACAATGAAACTCAGTTGCACGGATTAACAAGCTCAAACTTGGCAACATGAAAGACACCAAAATAGCAGCAAAACAGACTCCGCCATTCATTTCAGAATACGATGAGTTCTGCACAGCAGGTCGCAATGTAATGGGCTTCTGGCAGATCATCAATCCACTTTACTGCCACCAACAAAAAGCATGACTCACCGGTATAATAATTACGTTTAAGTATTAGCTATAAGGCTTTTAGTTGTAAGATTTTACTGAGGCAGGTGATCAGGAATAATCGGAGAACTATGCGGCACAAGAGGTCGTCGTCATAAAAAACCGAACGTTTTATGAGGATCGCGGCAGTAAATGTGAAGAAATGGCATTTTTTATGCTTTAGTCAGAGCTTGCTAGCAGGAGGGAGGTAGTTTCGTAATTGGTTAAATTATTGTCAAGAATGATTTTCTTTAAAGGTTGCTTTTCCATTTAATTCGTCTTTTTATGCCTTTTAATAAAAAATAATAATAAACACAGTTAAAAGTGGTGTAAATTTAACAGAGTGACATGGCACAGACCTGCAAGGTTTTAATAAACACCACGGAAACAAGTAAACAAATGTAGAAATAAAATATTGGCTAATTTAATCATGTTACTGTTCTTGAAAACAGTCATTAAATTATTATTTTATTCGTTTTTTATTTTATTTGAAGCACTGGTTTGCCAACTTCTTGTTCTTGTCATTAATTTAATAAAGTCACAAAAACGCCGGTTTTTCTCAAAAGACAAAAACTGCAGTAAATGGCAAAAAACACTGGAAGATGCATTAAATTCAAAAGTATTTTATGTGCTGTATTATTTGCATTTTTCAAATAAACGCCGCCCTGATGACCATTAGAGACTTCTTTCATAAGCATCAGAAAAATCTTACCAAGCCCCAAACCGTACACCTGCGGCTTACGTCCGGCCTGCGTCACGAAACCTGCGTCCTACAGGAGTGGCCGGACTCTGACGCGTCAACGTCATTGTTACCTAAACTCCGTCAGGTTTAACGACTGATCTGTAATAGACGGAAAACAAGTCAAAAGCTAAGCTGGCATTTACAACGCCTGCCAAAAATCTGTCCACCTCTGTTGTTAAAGACGCGGCCGCGCGTTTGCTGAATCCAAGAAATGCGGGATTGCTCAGCTCGATCAGACACGGACGAGGAGACTGCGTGTGAGTGTATGTATATAAATGAGTGCTGGATATGCCTGGACTTTACCGTTGACCAAATAAACACCTCTCGTTTGGCCATTTCCATGCTGGCTGGAGAGACGAGCCGGAGGAAGCCGCACACAATAGAGGCCTGCGCATGAGAGCGCATACGAGAAAGTTTTCCCACACACACACACACACACACACACACACAATCACAATCACATATATATATATATATATATATATATATATATATATATATATATATATAAAAATCATTTCGACCCTTCTGTGCACTACATGCGCACATGAGCACAAACGCACGCTGCATCCAAGCTGATAATGGAGTCAAACTGCCGTTCGCTTACAGGCCACAATGATTTCCTCGAAGGACGCGGCGTATGTAACATTAGCCGCCGAGAAAGAAAGACAATTCTTCGGGTCCGGCGAGGCGAGAGTCGTCCTATATATGCGTGTGTACATCTCGGGGAATAAAGGCTCGCATGAGAATTGATGGAAACGCATGCTGTGACAGGAGATCTGGCACCAAAGCAGCTGCTTCTTTAAACAACAAACATCTGCGGTCACACCCACAATCATCTATGATATTTCTGATCCCAAGTCATGTATTCATAAGCAGCGAACGCTTCATTCAGCTCCCGGCGGACAATGTGGGTGAAAGGTGGCGAGCGTGTGACGGGACACGTGAGTTCTCGTACGTGTGTCGCTGCTTTTATCTCACATTTCAGTTCGGCTAAACTGATGGGTCTCTTCGTGCGCGTCTTGCGCAGACATCTGGGAGGATTTAAGATGCGCTGATCACCAGATTATCATCGTTAGCCGTACCTGACCCTCAAGAGCATTCCACAATCACGCTTTTAAGGAGCAGGAATGGGAAAAATGCCTTCACTCGCATTACCTTACTTAACCTTTCCAGTAGAGTGAAAGTGATATGCCGTATATAGAACAGATGGAGGTGCAGGTTATCATATCACACAATCGCCTCAAATCAATCTGCACTATTTTTTTTTATTCCATTGTAATGCACTGGAACTAAAGAGATAAACACATCACATGCATCTGTTTACATTTTTGCAAACTCCATAAATACATATGCACCCGCTGTACACTTTCCGGCTGAAATGAGAACTGGCTGCAGCCGACCACCACTTTTTCCTTTTCGCATAAATTATGACAATGAGATGGATTATTGATTACCGATTGATTTTTTTGCACAGCTTCTTGCACATTACTAGCTATCTTTTATCATTGAAAGTTAATGCATTTTAACATGTTCATATATGTCCTTAACCCTCAAGATTTTCCAAACCTGTTTTTCTGCTGAACACAGAATATATTTTGAACAATGTTTGCAACCAAACAGCTTCTGCTAGTAACTGACTTCCAAAGTAGGGAAAAAATAATTACCGGGTAAATGATGATGCAATTGAAACACCCTTGAACCCTTTAAGTAAACGAATACATTTTTAAACACTATCAGTTAGGTTTAGGGTTTAGTGCATTATTTAGTGCAGGTGGTGCATTATTTTACGCCATAGAGCGTAAAATAAACTGACCTTTTATGCAGTGTGTGACACAGCTGTAAGCGAATGAAAGCATCCTACAAAGTTTCGCATCTGAAAGTGCATCGTGTACAAAGTTAGTCTCTCAAAAGAAAGCGTCGACTCTGATTTTTTCCAGTAACGAGTAATTAAAACAAATTACCGTTTCCTCCTTTACAACGCCGTTGCCTTTAATAAAATGCTGTGTTATTACAGATTATTATAGGCTTATATTTATAGACTTATAATAAAACACGTCAGTCCCTCTGAATGGATGCCTGTATTTGATGCACAGTAAACTAGTGTATACCTCAGCTTCGTCTCACACACGCAAAGAAAGGCACAGAGCAAGAGAGTCTCACGTACCACACAGAAAAAGCGTTTTGTATCACTTTAGCATTTGTTAACGCTATTTGGGTATGTTTAGGGTTGGGACACTACTCGAATATTTGAATACTAAAGCGCTATAATACGTACCTTAAGGAACGTAATACGTTTATACGCGTAACAATGTGCCAGGGTCACGCACTCAACTTGCATTTTAGTGCCCCTCACTGGACGTTTCCCTTTGAAGCTGCCGTGAAACGTACAGTAAGGTAACATTTAATGACGGTGCCGCAGATATGTGTTTAGAGGCACGTATTTCCAACGAGCCTGAGTCGCAAAGTCTTGCTTTAAAAGCCGATGCCTGTCAAACTGCGTTCATGCAGGTGATCTGCATCTTCTATATTATTTAACCAGCAACTCTCCCGTGTCTTTCTGAATGTTTTTGTCTTCCTCGATGGCTCTCGTTGAGTTAAACGCGAGAGCTTTTGCAATGCACATGACCTTTTATGTCCTGCTGTTTATGCTGGATGTGCTGATGTCACTGTGGGTGTGCATGTTGTTTCGCTCTCTTTCAAAGCAGGTCTGGCCCTGACCCTAAATGACACTATTTTTTTTTTTTCTCGGTCTCTTTGATGTCAAAGTTACAAACACATTAGTGACACCGGCCTCCTGAGATCCCCGAGACATCATGTCTAAATGTCTCTCTTTAACAACGGATTTACTTCATTAAGCTTGTCGTGGAAAACCAGATTCAAGAGTTGTTCTCTCAGCACTTGCTCTCCCACAAGGCTTAGCACACTTCCACATTCTTTTATTCAGAAAAACAAGGTCATTCGAGCAGGCTGGTAATGAAGGTGGGCTTGTCGGGGGTGGAGTGGGGGTGATGGTTATTTAAGGACGTTGACCTGATGTTTTCGTGATTTTATTGCCTCAAGAGGGTTACATTTTTTGAAGCTAAATGTCTGACTGGTTTGTTTTGTCTTATCTGAGCTGAAAACACAAACATGGAGGCCCTGCTGTGAATGGAAACATAGATGCGCATGGCTCCTGCCGGACAATAAAACGAACACCTGTCATACTACAGCAGAAAGACCACTTGCTATTTAGTGACGTGCACAAGTGCACTCTTGTTTAAGTTGCAGCTCAAGCAACTCAAGCTCTTTCCATTGGCTTGAAATATCTTTTTCTTAAAGATTTAGGAACGTCAGCAAAAAAAGCGTTAGTTTGATGGTGACATGTGAATTAATAAAAAATAAACAAAACCTAAAAAAGGGGGTGTACATATTTGTAGCCCTAAAGTCTTGCATTATATTATAATTTTTTAGATATATATTTTTATATTTTAGTAGCTCATATGGAAGACCTAAAGTCTTGCATTATATTATAATTTTTATAAATATATTTTTATATTTTAGTAGCTCATATGGAAGCCCTAAAGTCTTGCATTATATTATAATTTTTATAATATATTTTTATATTTTAGTAGCTCATATGGAAGCCCTAAAGTCTTGCATTATATTATAATTTTTATAAATATATTTTTATATTTTAGTAGCTCCATATGGAAGCCCTAAAGTCTTGCATTATATTATAATTTTTATAAATATATTTTTATATTTTAGTAGCTCATATGGAAGCCCTAAAGTCTTGCATTATATTATAATTTTTATATTTTTAGTAGTTTTCTTTTCCTGGTCTGATGTTATCAAATTCATTAAATGCATTAAATTGTCAAAAGTGTCAGTAAAAGCATTTTAATGTTGCAAAAGATTCATATGTGAAACGAATGCTGTTTATTCAACTTTCTATCATCTTTCTGTTTTTGTTTCCACAAGAACGTTAAACGGAAACAACTGTTTTGATAACTGACGACAATAAGGAATGTTCCTTGCGCAGAAAAAGAGCGTATTATGATTTCTGAAGGATCATGCGACACTAAAGTCTGGAGCGATGATGATGACCAATCGGCTTTGCATCACAGGATTTCGTTACATTTTAAAATTTGCACTATTATTAAGAACTAAATACCCAAAACTGCTGCCTCACGGATGAGCACATTTGTTTTTACTTTTATCTGGGACTCACTGAAGTAAAAAATAACTGTGTGCTCTGTGATAAAGCTCTTCCAAATCAGTGTCTGGCCGTTGAGAAGCAGGCTGCAAAATTATCGTCCTAGACATTAGCGACCACCAACATTTGAAGCTCAGACGTTTGCATGGTTATTGCATGATAAAGAAAGAACATGGTGTGACAAGAAGGTGGTATAATCACCCCCCCCCCTCCAAAGGCCAGTGTGAAGGAGCTGCAAATATTTATTTGTTATTCATTTATATGCATTGTTTTTATGTGGTTTCACTGTCTTGCTGGCTTTGTGGAAAACTACGTTTTGACACAAGCTCGTGTATAACCCGGTCAGTACGCACACTTTCAGGTTATTAATGCCAGATGAATGACTGGCGTTGGTGGTTTTTGTGAGAGGAGTAGAGTACAGTTACCGGTATGACGCGCGCGCCTCTTTATCTCCGTCAGCAGATACGCGAGCTTCCACACGCACGTGAACTGACAACTCTATCACGTGACCGCGCAGAGAAACTATCCAGGAGCTGAAGAAGAAAAAAAAAATGATGCAACTCCGAAAGACAATTGCGTGGCTCGCGTGATCTCGCGAATCTCCCCTCGGAGACAATCGGAGAGGCCCGCGGTTGACACGTTATTAAAGCGCCCTTCCCCAGCGGAGTGTTACATCCTGTAGCCCATTCATAAACTCCGTGGCGAAACCACGACAAAAGGCCTCGCGACGCGCGTCGAGGAGAGGAGGAGACGTGGAGCTGGCCATGTCTTTTTTTTTTCCCCGCGCGGCTATTATTACCTCAAGCAAAGGGGGCGATGACAATAGAGGTGGTCTCGAGTTGTCCAAAACGGGGTCCCGTCCTGACCTGAGAGAGGTCACGTACCACGATGCGAGTGCACGCGGCGGCAGAGCGCGCGCGCGCTGTTTCATTGCTGTGCCAAATAAACGCGTCAAAATAAATCCCAGACCAAAGGAACGGGACGCGACAATCTGGCGTTGGAAATCGGTTGTGTAAGAGTTTTCAAGAGGGAACTTAATGAGCGAGGAGCTTTGTTCGCCCCGTCCTAAAATGAATCACAAATTGCATTACTTAATTCTTCAGCTTCAGTAAACCACAACACGAACCTGAATAGAATCTTTAGTTCATCAAAGCTGCATGGAAAATTAGTTTTGGATAGCGCTAGAAATAGGCCTACTTTCACTTTTTTTTGTCGTAATGAATGAAAGACACATGGTCCAGAATGAGGTTGCGGAAAATAGTTCAAATAAGTGCATATTCATTATTACTGCCTAGTTTAACTCAGCAAGACCGAACGTTTTCTAATAGTGCAGTTTTGAGAAAAACAATATATATATATATATATATATATATATATATATATATATATATATATATATATATATATATATATATATATATGTGTGTGTGTGTGTGTGTGTGTGTGTGTGTGTGTGTGTACTGTTGTCATGTCATAATGAACACGGTTCGTATTTACTCTGCACATTCAGATTTCCTGGATTATCTTATTATTTTCGATGTGATACTTTGGTTGTAACCTAAGCGCACGTTTCCACTATTATACACATTATGTTCCGACACAAACAGTGACGCATTTTACGCGCTGCGTTCAAGGAAACACCTCGGACTGGATCTCCACCAGCCAATGGGAGCACAGGGGGATCATTTAAGAAATCATTGATATTGCCAATGCGTCAAACACGAGCGTGTCAGCGGGACCCAGCGCGCGTATAAATACCGCGAGGCGACCCGGAGAGAGCTAGTCATTTTGGAGAGCGCAAAGCCAGCGAGGAACTCCTCATTTCACTTCAGCCGATATTTATTTATTTATCTATTTATTCTGAGCCTCGCTTTGGGATGAACAGACTGCTTCTGAACTTTTTCTGGGTGGCAGCATTCAGCGCACTCCTGTCAGCGCCGGGGCTCCGGGCTTCTCCAGTTGTTGGGCAGGAACCTATCCGCTGCGCCCCGTGCTCCCCGGAGCGGCTGGCCGAGTGTCCCGCGGTGGACGCCGGCTGCGAGGAGGTGCTTCGAGAGCCCGGCTGCGGCTGCTGCCTCGCCTGCGCGTTGAAGAGAGGCGACTCCTGCGGGATCTACACTGCGCCCTGCGGCTCGGGGCTCCGCTGCTTGCCCAAACCCGGAGAAGCCCGGCCCCTGCACGCGCTCACCCGAGGACAGGCGGTGTGCACCGAGACCCCCGAGACCCCCGAGCAGAAACAAAGCGACAACACGTCAGGTACCAGCGTGCCGATAGTTCATTGCATCGCGTCATCGCGCTGATTCAAGTGTTGGCGAGATTTCATCAGCGTTAACGAACCACTTGGATGTTTCACGATGTTTAGATACGCATCTTCAGCGAACAAACACTGTGAACAAGAAAGTCGACTATTGCGATGGAATTTAAGATTTAAAAAAAAAAACATATCTAAATAAATGCCCGCTTTATTAGCTAGGCCTATTAAATGTCGAAGGTGCCATCTGTCGAGGATCGTATAGCGCGACGCAAACGTATATTACGCTTAGAGGGGAAAAAAACTTTCTTTAACAAAACGACACAAAGTTTTTGTGGCAGGCCCGTGTAAATGTATAGGCTACGAAACACGAGACTTGTCACAATGTATCGATTTATCAAAAAGAATCTAGGCGGAAAGCGCGTGAGAGACGTTCCGTTGTTATGGTTACGTCCTCTAACGAATCTGTTCGTTTAGCGCCTTTTTTGGCGACAGGTAAAACAAATGCGCGCTCTGACTAAATGATCGATTTTTAGCACAAACTTTTAAGAGCACGTTAAGACCGTCTAAAATGGAAATGCACTTTTTGACTGAAGTCTGTCCAAGGCTCCCGCGACCCCTCGAATAATTCTCTCCTCGCCTTTTCTTTCAGACCACCCGGAGTCGCACAACGGGCCAGCGGCAGGGAACGAAGGAAGCTCGACGGTGTTCGTGCCCAGCCACGGCAAGCCCTTCGACCCGCGGGTCATCACCGCTAAAGAGAGCATGAAGGCCAAAGTCAACGCAATACGCAAGAAACTCGTGGAGCAGGTGAGTTAAAAGCGCCTCGTTTTATGAATATGCATAAAGGCCCAGTAAAATGAGACTCGTACAGCGCGCGGCCACCAGAGGGCAGTAGAAGGTTTTTGAACGTTTTCCTATACTCTTCATGGGATTTGGAATGCACAGTTTGATGCATTCACTATATTTAGTCCCAAAAATATTTTTTCTTGAGGTTGTAAATAATAATAATAACAATGCGACAACAGCTATCATTAAAAAAAAAAATGATATTAGCAATAACCGTCAAACAAATCGTTGCGCTTTTAGAAATTTTTGTAAAAAAAAACATTTTCTCTGAACAGTAACTGTATTTCATCTTTCTAGGGTCCTTGTCATATCGAACTGCAGACAGCTCTCGACAAGATCACTAAGTCACAGCAGAAACTGGGAGACAAAATGACCAGATTCTACCTTCCGAATTGCGACAAACACGGCCTCTACAAAGTCAAGCAGGTAAGAAGAAGGGTCTCGCGTGCAAGTATTACAGTGTTGCAGATCTCGCACCGAGAGTTCGTGTGCAGGTATCTAAAGCTTAACGTGTGATATTCACCAACACGACGATATATGTGCGATGGCCCGAGTGTTAGAACCACACTCGGCCGAGAACTAGGCTTGTGTTTCTAGAGAATGAAATGCCCCGTCTCACGCTCACGCTCTCCGTCTCGTTCTCCCCGCAGTGCGAATCGTCTCTGGATGGTCAGAGGGGGAAGTGTTGGTGTGTGTCATCCTGGAACGGGAAGAAAATTCCTGGATCAAGTGACCTGCCAGCAGATGCCGAGTGTCCCGAGGAACTCAACCACTGATCTGTCTCACACACAGATGCTGGGGGATCTGAAGCGATCTCTCTCACACACACGCTACACCACTGATTTCTATCGTTATATTTTTAAAAGGATATCTCAGTATTTATTTATTGTTAGTGCTGGTATTTAATTCAGGTACACTGTTTCTGATTGGTAAACTCCCTAAACTCACCAAAAAAAAAAAAAAAAAGAAGAAAAAAAAGATTTATTTTTCTGTAAAGAAAATGAATATGTATTTTACATGAAGTACCCATACTTATTTATTTAAGATGAATGTATTCATTTCGATATCTGGACAAGAATATTTATTCTTTATGCCTTATACCTATTTTTGTATGGTGTAAATCTGTATATTTGCTGTATATAGATGACTTTGTCTCTTGTCTCGAGTTTCCTTCAGGCTTGCTTTGTTGGGAAGGACTGATACGGAAAAAAAGCACTGCATGACCAAACCTCTTTGTCACTGTCCATACATTGCCATATTTTTATACTGTATATGTTTTTGTTATTATTATATTTTACTAATGAATTCTTCGTTTTTGTTTATAATTATTGAGACGGGCATAAAAGCGGGAATCTTTTTTTTCCCCCACAGTTCTGTGTTTTATACATGCAAGAGTATTGATTTTCACAGCTTTTGAAACGGGTAACTGCCTGTTCCTACCTCTCTGTCTTTTTAAGTTAATTTTACATTTTTTTTTTTTTAGATCAAGTGTTTGTAAATTGCTTGTCTGTATGATCAAAGTGAGATTACAGTCTTACTGTATTTGTCATATTTGTGTTGTCTGCATACTGTGGTCCACTTATTATTATTTTTTTTTTAAGTGATGAGAAAAAAAAAAAAGACATTCAGACGTTGCTTCACTCCAAAGCAGTCGCTCGTGTGTATGATATATATTTTTCACGGTTTGTAATTGTGTCATTGTGGGTAAAAGGAAAAAAAAGAACTATTTAATAAATCATCTTTACAAGCACCTCGGTGTCAGCTGTTTTAACTCGCCTTCGGGTCACACGAGAAGCTGCGGTGAACTACGAAGCGAGATCGAATCAAACTCAATTAGTAATGTCAGGACAAAACAACAACACCTGAACATAATGGGAACAAAAACCACAAAGTGCAAAACAAATCTCCATTTCTCTGTCTCCGTTTCCCCTGCCAAGCTTGATTATGTTCTGTCTTGTCTATATTTAAAACTGCCTGCGAGCAGAACCGTGTATGTGTGTGCATATGTGTGTCCTTATCGTGGTAATCTCAAATGAGGCGGACTAACTTTAGCTCGGTATTTTGGGGAACCGGGCTCCACTCTCTCTACGGTGCCTTTGACCTGGGCTGTGTTTGTGCTGGCCGGCCCAGAGGTAGCCCCCTCCCCTCCCTTTTTTTTTTTTTTTTTTTTTTCTGATGACCAGCCTCCGTGGCACCACCCTTTACACCTTTATCTCACTTTTGTAAACCGCAGGAGCCGAAATGTTGTTGCTTCATTGAAATAATCCAGCCCTGCTTGACATCAGGGGCGTCTGAATTAATTGATTAGCAGCAAACAAACACAATATGGAAACACAATATATCTTGTTCGTGGTTCTGCGATTAGTGTTTTCATTATGGGCATCTAAAATTAAGTTAGGGAGGGAAAAAAAGCCCCTTCCTGAGTGTTCGCCCCCATCTATATGAGCGATTTCATTTCATGAATTGTGGCATCGCAGCTTCTTTTTTGAGAATTGGCTTCGCTGACATAGCTCGGACAAGCGAATAACTATGCTAATGTGAATGGGGTCTCTGTGTGTAGATTTGAGGAGTAATGACCTGTGTGGGGCTCAAGCTAGAGTGTGAAATGAAGCGGTTCAAAGATGTTGACCCGTTACACACATGAGATTTTAAATCTCCATCGCCCCCGGCACTCTGTTATACTAATGACAAAATTACTGTAGCTAACATATAAGCTTTCTGTGAAAGAGCCATTGTTTGAAAACTCTTGACGGTGACACTAGTCACCTTATCTGAAAGGAATGAATGGGCTCCGAATGTTAAAAACAAATCCCAAACCGAATGCTTCGGGAATAGTTCACCCATGAATAACAAAAATCTGTCGTTTCACAAGCATCCTCGTGCCATTGCAAACTTGCATTGCTTTATTTTGTGGAAGAAGATATTTTGAACAACTTGTTTTCTTCGTGTGTACAAAATGTACTGAATTTCAAACAATCCCCTCCATTTTTTAAGTAGGCGTGAAATTACAGTCTGTAATCGCGTAAATAAAATAGTGTTTACATTTTTTATTTAAAAAAAAACAAGGCATTAAATACAAATTATATTTTGAACAAAAAACATTTCCTTTCTTGTAGAAAGTTACAGATGTATAATTTCTAGTTTAGTAACATAAAAAGCTTTTTAAAGAATCAAAATTTTAAATGAAAAAAACAAAAACAAAAGCAATTACCCGTGAACGGAGGGATCTTTAAAAGTGACTTGCGGGTGAGAGACCCTGGCATTGCACAGAATGAGGGTGGCAAGCTTTCTTGAAGATCAACTAGCTCGAAAATTGACCTTTCTTTGAAACACAAGCTTGGCCTCAGCTTGACTGAATCTTAGCGTTCACTTTACTTTAGCTCAGTTTAGCTTAGGTTAGCTAAAGTTAAGCTTAGATTTAGCTTAATTCGTACTGTAGAAGGCCTACACAACCTGAAGATTTAAACTAAACCTCACACAAAACGATTCGAGGACAGCATCTTCGCTAAGCTAACAAAAGACGCGCCGTACTCCGCGCTGTAGATAAACAACAAACCTAAAACAAAACAAAAACAAAAGACTTTAGTGATTATATTCCCAAAAATATGCTGAGTTCTATGTTTCACTACTGTGCAATCAATGGGTCACTGAATTGTTCTCAAAAGACATAGTTTGGATCAGCTTATATTTCTTTCTTGGATAAATAATCTTTTTTAGCATAAAGTTCACACGCCTGGCCTGAAACAAAATATATATTCATATAAAAAGTTTCTACAAGACAAAATTACAAGTTAAGGAAGGGCTAATAGCTTAGCACACTTGTATGCTCTTTCCCCATAATCAAGTCAGATAAGGTGTAGCACCAAACATTTTCGTTTTGTCTTTTCTTTAGCTGTTTGGGAAAGGGGCGAGCTTTTTGTCGACGCTACGCTAATAAGCTAACGTGTGGGCTACCTCTCTGGCACCCTCCACCTTTCAAGTCTTTTCTCAGGAGGTCAGTTTTGAGACAACAACTCTAGCCCTGGTTATCCAATATGGCCTCCATATTAGCCTGCAGCTTTCCTACTGGGGCGATCGATATGGATTCCTAGAGAGACAGAGGGCGAAAAAAACCTGCGACACATTTCCGCACGGGTTTTGTTAAGGCATCGATTTCACAAACTGCCATAGCTACGCTGATTCCTCAGCGGTAATTCAGGGCACTGTAGCGTTACGGTTACATTCAAACCCATAAACGAGACGTCGCACAAAATACATGCAAAGACTTATAAATCTGATGGACAACGATAGTCGGCGACTGGAGCAACAATCTTATATTCAAAGTGCTTCATGGTGTTCTGTAAGTGAGATAACGCCCACGTGGAGCATTTCAACGCCGTCCCGACAACGCAAGCTAACAGCTCTGCGTCCGATGTTTAAGATAATACAAACAAAAAAGGTATATCCTGGTATAGAATCGTTTACAATTGGTCGAATCGTTTTATCTATCTTTTGGCCGTAGTGACAGGCTGGAGTACGTGTTCAGGAGGGGCCAAAGTGCATGAAGTGCTTGTGCTTCAGATGGAGTCTATGGCTAGAGCCGCCTAGTGCCACTGAGCATGCCCAGTTTAAACGACCCTACACCAGGAGGGCAGAAACAGGAAGCAGGACTTAAGAGAGCCGCTGGAAGAGAGCGATACACGCTGTAGCAGAAAAGAGAGACGGGACAAGTACACAACGTCCCTCATGTACACAAGAGTACATATGCTCAGACATAGCGTGCTGTTATGGAGTTAAAATTTGCTTGTACTTTTGACTACTGTATGTTCACACTTCCCTCTCAGGATACAGTCCGAAACCGAAGACATGACTCTCTCTCTCTCTCTCTCCTCCTCTCGTTCTCCCCACTCCTGAAGTGTAAAGTGAGGTTCTGGTCACGTGAGTCCATGCCTCAGCATACAAGTGGGAGGTCAGCTTTGGGACAGCACTTTTGAATTTGTATTCATGTAGTTCTTCAGGGGAGATATCCCTCTTTGTCTCCCTGTTTCCACCGCTCTGCCTCTCTCTCCCCTTCACTTTGTCTCCATGTTAATGCAGTGGACTTTCCCCTTTTCGTCGTAGCCGGGTATGGTTTGTCCATACTTGTCCACGCACCAGCAGTGGCCTCTTCTGCGCCCTTTGGATGGACGGCACTGCGGAGAGAGTGGGTGAGACAGGAAGAGAAATGCATAACCATATGATATTTGGACGGGTATATGCAAAACAGACAACATGCTCCAAATGGAAGAGACAGTGGCATAAACACACATTTCTCATCGCATCGCACTTAGGTGAGAGAGAGTAACACGGATACTAGAGCCAGAGAGAACGAGGGAGAGAGATTGGGGTAAAGGAATGCCAGAGGGGATTTAAGGGGAAGTATGTAAGGAAAAGAGGGACAGAGCAAGTGAAATCTGGTGAAATATATATCATTTCGCCAACTATAAATAAAATCCCATGTAATTTATATTCAGTTTGTGAATAATTATGCATTGGGGAATTTTTAGGGTCCAATTTTGTATTATTATTATTTTTATGTGAATCCCAATATAACTTCACAAAGATCCATCCCTCTTCGACCTCTAAGCAATTCTACAAAATGTACTTTGTTTTTGTATTTTAGGTGAATGCGTACTGTGTGCAATGCAAATTTTTATCATCAGAACTGATGAGCGCTTGTGTTTAATTCTATTTTAATAGTCATTTGTATCACACTAGACAAGGCACAGACACTAGACAAGAATGAGTCTTTCTAGTGAGCATGTGTTGGTCGCACACACACAATATCAAATAGAAAGGAACTTTATGCGTATGCTAATGCATGTGTTAAAAAGTATTATTTTACTTTGCCTAAAATAATAAAAAAGAAGATCGTTTTACATGGTATATAGTCTTAGTGATGATGAAGTGATACCTCACATACTACATTGCATCACAGAAGCTAATTTTCAAATTAAATAGTTTTTTCAGTTAGCTTTTGGTTAGACAGCTATCAGCTTTTTCAAACTTTTTACATACACAGCACACTACGGTGTATGTAAGAAATATGTATATGAATGTGTCAGTATTTATCAGTTTAGCACTCGCTTGGAACTTGTCTTTCTTTCCTTTGGCAGTGAGTTGGAGACATGTGCGAGTCAAACATCACATCTAAGTTGGAAGAATGCATGTCTGCCACTCAGAGGGAGTGTGTTTATGTGTTTATGAGAAATAGAAAAATCAGTGCATCAAAAAAAAAAAAAACTGTCTTCTGTGGTTCAGGAGAATTTAACGGATGCTGCAAGGTACACACACACACACACACAAACAAACAGTGCTGTAAAATGATCTGCAGTTTGTGTTTTGTGTGTTTGCATTTGCTGATTATTTCCATGCAAATTTTGACAGCTTGTGGATATCAAAATTCACAAATATACACATACACACACGAATAAGTTTTGCTTTTTTTTTTAAGAGAGGCTTACATGTCTCTGTTGTTTATGCTGGTTATGAAACTGGGATTTTGTGTTAATAAAAACAGTTCAAAATGAGAAGTTAAATTTGGCCAAGCTAAAATATTTGCCATGGACTGTTAAAGGGCTTCTAGGACTATTTTAGGAAACTGGCATAGACTCAAAGTCATCTGGAGCTTATTATACTACACAGGCAAAACAAATACACACACACAAACAAACACGCACACCCACACCCACACCCACCGGCACACACACACACACACACACACATACATCCTCATGTGGTACATTCATTAGTGCAAATCTATTCTTTCAGGCACAAGGGAAAAGAAGGAGGTAACAAACAAGAAAGAAAGAATGAAAGAAAGATAAACAGACATTGTGCGAAGAAGGAGTGGTTGAGTCAGAGAGAGAGAGAGAGAGAGAGTGAAAAAGAGATCAAAAGCGGTTTTATTGAAAGAGTACCAAATTAAAATACCTCAAGCAGAACAAGAACAGTCTGGGAATGAAACCTGGCCTCTACAAGGGGCTGCTTCAAATGCTACACTCATCCTTTCAATTTCAATTGTCTCCGCACCCACTTGATGTTTTTGCTATAACAAATATTTATATTTGACTAAATAAGTAACATATCACTAGACTTTTCATTTGTTTGGTTATGAGATTGTCTGTGTCTGAATAAAAGAGAAAGAATGAGTGTACAGGAAGCCAGTGCTTAATTTGTAAATTATGAAGTCACCGGATAGTTCCGGACTGGAATAAATAAATGGTATGAAATAAATTAAAAACGTGCGTCACAATCTTGCTTATAAACGTACATTAGATATAAAAATGCCTTTCCTAATAATTAATGAATTACAGTTACCTTTTGTACTTTTTTAATATTGCTAGTTATCGACCACATTAATGTTATTCTTGCTTATTCATCAAACATATGGTCATTGCATCAATTTCTTGCAGCGGCGTATAAGGTGGGGGATCCACTAAAATAGGTGCTGGATCCAATTCCAGAGGAGGTGGATCCGGATCCTGCTTGCTCCGGCACAAATTAAGCCCTGCAGGAAACTACTCGTTGCTGAGCTGCTATGTATTATGGGAATGTTCCATTCAGACAGTACAGGCACACAGGATGCCTTCTGTTTGATCTAAGGGGGACTAATAATGACTAGAGCTAGGTATTTCATTGTATCGCAGTGTTCTTCAGGTGATACTTTCAAATTAAATCAATGTTTATTTCCCTCAGCGGATGCAATTAGCAACAACAATTTCTATTTATTTGCTGACCCTGAGTGAAATCTAATTTGTCCCAAATCTTGCTCCACGTAATAAAATAGTGAATGTCCAGTTCCATATTACCAGAGAGTCAAGTACATTACACAGTGCAATACTGTGCATTACCCCAAAACACATTGTTGCAAGATAGTTAATTGATTACTGCATATCTACGCATATATATGTGTGTGTGTCGGTATCAGGGAAAGAATGGTATAAGTAGGGTGTCAGCATGGCAATTTTTGTTGGTTGCAACACAACAGACTTGTGTTTTGAATTTAAGTCTATGTAAAAGAGGGAGAAAGAGACCAAGTGTATATATGTCTGTGCAACTATATATATATATATATATATATATATATATATATATATATATGTGTGTGTGTGTGTGTGTGTGTGTGTGTGTCACAAAGCAAGCCTCAGTCAACGTTGGCCCATAATGATGCCCTTATGGGCAGCAGGAAGGCGGAAGGGCATTAAAAGCAGCCACAGGGTAAACACAGACTCATAAAACACACACACACACACACACACACACACATACACAATATGTGAATGCAACAACTGCATGTGAATTAGAACGGTGGTTGTTTTCTTTGCCAGACTATACGAGCAGTGTGTGCATGTGTGTTTGTGTCTGTTAGGTAGTATGCCATTTGGGATAGAAGCTGCCCCTGGAGTACATTATCATTATATAGTCATTTTGGTGCAACTGCAAGCACAAAGACTAGACAAATAACAGCTATGAATATATATCAACAGATTCCCTAAGTCAGAATCAGAGAGAACTGATAGTCCAAAAAGAGCTATCTTGGAAAAGCCTGTGTCTTTGCAAAATGTTTTATGCAATAAGTGTACTGTATGTGTTTGGTGCATGGGTGACCCTATCTGTGTATTGATGTTTGAGGGGAACCGTGTTCATGCTGGATCATTCCCAGCATGCCTGGCATTCTCTTCTAGTCTCTCACCCCGCATCACTGAGATCCTATTCAGCGTGAGAGCTTAAGTGGACTGCCTGGCCCTGGGAGAGCAAGGAAAGCCAGTATATGAGGGGGCTGAGCAATGCTCCAGCCCAGCGCAGGAGTACAGTAACCTGGGTGAGAGATGCGTCTGGATTGGGAAGGGTAGAGGGGGTTTGGCGGCACTGGGGCCAGCATGCCTGGCCTCCGCTAACACACTGAGCCAATTCATATAATCAAGGCTAAAATTAGCCCAGATTGGACTCTGCTCTCCCCAGGAATGGCCTTCAGACACACATACCCCCACATACATATACAAACGCTCCCATTACAGATCTTATTCCGGGGAGTGTAGGGACCCCCAGGCATCCAGGACATCTACAGTTCACTTGTGTGAGTATGTATACACAGGAGTTTGTGCATGTTTGTTTTTGATGCCAAAATAAAAATGAATGACTGTGATCTTAGGGTCGACCAAGACTTAAATCACCACGATGGAAGCAAAGAAATTTCAGTTGGAGTCAGTTGGAGGGGAATCTGATCAGCTTGATCTTCATCACGTGTCGACACGGCCTGTCATACAGATGTTCTTCTACTATTACCAGAGATCCAAGCATAGGGGTTTAATTTTACAAAACAAACTAGACTATATTTGTGCAAGCCAGATACAGGAAAGGATGTGGCATGGTTTGAATTTATGTTGTTTGTCCTAAAGTATACGGTTTGTCTTTTGCTGGTGCTGTAAAACCAGTAGACATTGATTAGTTGAACTGTTAACCTGTCACTGTCTTTTCTTTCAAATGTGGATTTTAAATGGACATAGGATAATCATGCACAATACAGTACATAGGGCAGGAATTGGTAAATGTCAAAGCCAGATTTGCTTTGACAACACTTACTGTTGGAGCATGAGAACGGTCTCCAAAACTTTATTTATTACAGGTGTAACTATCCATCTGCAAGACCCTTGCCTTTCCAGTTAAGGTTTTAAAAAACACATTTCTTCTTCTCCCCATTCTGAGCCTGCTTTATCCAGAAACCCAGAGTCCCTTCAATGGCTTAAATGCTCATGTGGGTATATGTGTGCATATCAGGGTAGACTTTGTACTCTGTAGCTTCAGCTTGAAGCATCTCCTAAGCAACACATGTTTCACATCGATTCCAAATCTCATTCTGTTTTTTCCACCATTAAGCCTTTGGGGTCACTGGGGTATCTGTCAGAGGGGTATTCCAAATTCACCCAAACTCATTAGGGCCATTCAGACAAGGCCCTTTGACTCATGTTCTTAATAGGGGGTTGCGGGTGACTCACAAATTTCCAAGAATTGCATTTGCCCCCACAACCACTTTGTTCAGAATCACTCATGCACCCCATCAGTTAAGGAAACAACAGATACTTTCAAGAACCAGCATGCACATACAAATAGGCCCCCACCCACTTTTCCAATACTGTTGTGACAGTTGCCATGCCAGTTACTTATCGTCTTGTACACGAATGGTGGTAGAATAATAGTTTGAGAATCTGCGCTGATTACACAAAGGTTGCATGTTTGATCCCAGGTAAGGATGGTCTAAAAATAGGATGCCTATTTCCCCTTTGAGCAAGGTACTTAGCCACATGGGGGATAGGCCCTGTAATTGGTGCAAAGTAAGTGACTTTAAATAAAAAGCACCTGCAAAAGAGAAGTCAAGGCACTCGGATTAAATGTAATTACCTGTCTTTTCTTGTAGAAACCCTTTTGGTCGCAGTTTGGAATGCGGAAGCCTCTTGGGTTCAGCACATTTGAGATCTTCAAAATCTTTATAATACTCTCTATCTCCCGACGACACGGGCCCTGTACACAAACAGAGCATGCAGAATTATAGGAAATATCCTACTCTACAAGTAGAATGGGAATAGAATGTGCTCCACTCCAATATGTGCTATGTCTAAAAAATGCATGTTGGCGGAAGAACAGTGCATGCTTACATATTCAGTTTCCTTCTTTGAATCCAGACTGAAGTTGTGAATATCTGTATGAACCCCACAGGAAACGTGTTCTCCTTTAAAGTTCTGACTTTTTTTAAATTGATTTCTTCTGATCATCTCCTCCTTAGGGTGTGGCATAGGATCTATGGGCTCAATTGCCATCCGCTGCCCTGCCTGCGTGTCCCCGGAAACAATTGTTGTGTCCTGGACTATCTCAGCTCCCCGCCGTCTGTTACCCTGGTACCATTGGAGATATGTTCCTCTCCTTCCTCCTCAGGGTTATCTGAATAAAAAGAGAAGCATATTAATAAATATATACGATCTGACCATTAATAAAAGCATTCGTACAACTGCATCTTTTTTGAAACAGAATCGCACAATCATCCAATCTTGCTCCTGGAGGGCCAGTGTCCTGCAGAGTTTATCTCCAACCTTCCTCAAGACACTTGCCTAGAAGAAGACCTTGATTAGCTGGTATAAGAGCGTTTAATGAGGACTTGTCTGAACTCTGTAGGATAACGGCCCTCCAGAAGCAGGATTAGACAACCCTAATCCTAAATATCTATTAGCATATAGATGACATCAATTTGTAGGCCAGTCAAGATAGCTAGTTCGCCATCATTTCCCTGGGAATTTCTTATGTGTTGGGGTTTTAGCATAGTTGTTTTTGTTTACTTAAAATATAAGTTGCTTCAATTGTTGTCCGATTCATCAACCCTGTGGTAACTGTAGTCATTATTTAGCAACATTTACTTCTGAAAAAACCCAGAAGCTTCCAAATTCAGTTCTGAGCTATGACTGTGTAATTTATGGAGTAGAACAAAATGTAAAAGTCTCTGTAAGTAATGTTTACCACAGGCCTTATTTCACTCATAAATCGAAAAACCGCTATTCTGAAAAACCATTGGAAATTCCAGAAGGAACCCATGGCTAGAAAATGTAAATTCTCTTCCAGCTTTTAGGACTAGAGACTGAACAGCTCTATTCTAAGATCCGTCCCCACCAGAATAGGCTTTTTAGTTGCTTTTACAAGCAAGCATTTACAATAGAAAGTGTAAAAGCCCATCAGAAAGACACAGAGAAAAAAGTAGCAGAAGAGAAAGAGATATAGAAAGGGGGGTGGGGAAGCGGAGGAGTGAGAGTATTTATAGTGCTCCAAGTTACAATCGTTATAAGCAGAGGACAGACCACCTGACCCGAAACCCAGAAACCAAATACGGCTACAGGACAGAGCGTTGCCTGCCTTCAACTAACATGGTCCGGTAGGATGGTCTAACCAACAAACATCACATGCTTTTCTCTCTGTGCCCAGCCGAAGCTTTGCTGTGGGTGCTCACAAAATCTATTCAATGCAAATGTGGTTTCATTGTGGTCTAAATGTCCTTTCCTCTCATCCCACACCATTCCATAATACGTGAACCCTATACTTATTCTACTAAATAACATTTAGATGTATTATTAGTGCATTTGTATCAACATCCCTATTTCACTTAATTATTATTTACGTTTAACTACTAGATCCATTATGAGAAAAGTTCAACCTCTATCATCATCTACTCATCCTCAAGTGTTGTTTTGTAGCTCAAAAGAAAATGAGGAAAATGATAAGGCTGCTCTTTTCCATACAATAAATGTGGAAGGTAACCAGTGGCTGTCAAGCTTTGAAAATGCTATAACACTTTGTGTAATATTTTGGTATGAAAGCTTAATTACTTTTAAGTGAAAACCAAGTTAAAGGCGAATTTGTTCCTCCCAGAAAAGTTTTATATGCATTTTTATGCACAAAAGATTACTTTGAAGTATGAGCATGTCCAGTCACCAACCGTTGTCCTTTTATGGAAAAGAGCTGCATGAACATTCTTAGATATCTCTAAATATAATGTAGGGGCTTGATACGTTTGGAGCAAGGACGCAGTAAGTACATGTTAATACAAATTCCCTTTAATTTCGCCAGACAAAATATTTGCTCTTGTATGTCGGTTTGATAAGAAAACCTCTGCCAATGAGCTAAATGTAGAGAGCTCATCACTGGCACAAATTTCATAGGACAACTTCATCACTCTTTTAAATGTTCCTTTGAGATGTCCCAAATTGCACACTAATTTCTGTTTTTACTAACTGTATGGTAATTTCTCAAATGCAAGTGAAAGCATTTGACCAGTAAAGGGTCCAGTGAAGAGTGCATATGTCAGCTTCAACAAATGCCTGGCGAAAGCACTGGCCGAAGATGAATTATGGCATTGTTTAAACATGCTGTCCTCTTGGGGTTTTACAGCTCTTGTCTGTTGAATAAATATTCAGTCTCTGGCCGTACAAAACAAAGCAGAGCTTTCGCAGGAATGAGAGACTAATAAACAGCTGGAGCACAAGAGAAAGAGATATTTAGAAAGAAAGACAAACAAAATGGGCTATTAAATGTGGAAAGTGAGAGATGAAGACTGGGAGAGAGGGTTGTGGAACAAGACTGGCATCGAGAGAAAGAAGAAGGTGCACAAGATCTGAATATTGTGAACAACTGCAGAGATAGTGAACAGGATTCAGCAGAGTGGAAGAGTTAAGTGAAAACAGATTTTCCATGTGTGTGTATGTGAGTTAGTGCGCACTTGTGGCACACCAAACACTCCTCTGTAGCCATGGAAGCTGCTCTCCAAACCAGAATTAAACTATGCCTTCATTTAAGATGACATAACAACAACAACAACAACAACATCAACAGCAACTTCTGCAACATAACAACTCGAACAAGGTAAGCAATTGTAACGATCAAACATAATGACGGCTATAACACATGTGTAACATGTTGATGCCTGCTTTCCTTGCATGACCCACTGTACCTTTCACACAAAAAATCCAGGACAGAGGAAGAGAATGGAGGGCCATCTAATTCAGAAAGTTGAAAAACATCAATATTTAACCCCAATGTAAACCTGTAGAAATTTTTATGCCTTTTTCCAGCACCCAGTGGCCCATTTTGAGTTCCTCAACCTCACTATTTGTTCAGTCCCAAATGAGCAAACAATGTATCATTCTGGTGAAATGGGTAGAACGTGAATGAGAGGGTGAAACAGATGCAGGGTTTTTCTTCTCGAAAGTAAAAATGAGTGACCGGGCACAAGGCAGGTGAATGAACGAATCCGCCTCTTCTGAGAAATCTGCACGATGAAGTATATAACTGCATACGCACAAACAACGTCATAACTCATAACCTCATGATCTTTCATTCCTCTTGCTCCACCGCCGTTCCCACCCAGAATCACGCTGGGCCACACTGCTACCAGACCAATCAAGCCCTGCAAAAATATCATAATTCATGTGTGGCAGAGCCATGGGGTGGAGCCACGCACTCCATGGCAATGGAGCCCTGCTCTCTGGTTGGCCAGAGTGTGTAATTACCATAAAGTGTGGTATGATGGGAAAGGAGCACTGAAAAGCAGCATGGGCTCAAATGAAAGGGCAGCGGAGGGAGAAAACATGAGGTAAGGCACTACTGTAAAACAGTTGGCGCCCCCAAACTGCTTTTTAAAAGTGACTCTGGCTCCTAACAATAGCCTTTGTGTGTGTGACAATGTCATGGTTGATTGCTTCAACACACCACAGCGGCTCTGTCAAATAACTAGAGAGGGTAAAAACAAATTCAGTCGGCTAGCTTGACGTCAGTTATGACCAAGAATGCTACTTATTTTGGTCGCGCGGGTCCGCAGCCTTCCCTCTCTCAAGGAATTCACTTGGATGAGCGTGTTGTCTAATAAATGTGCACTAAATGATGCACAATAAACCCTTCGACACAGGTGCCGCTGGATCTATCGCCACCTTTCCAAAAGGTAATTACTTTGTTAGAAACCCTGTGCCAATCATTTCCGTTAAGCTTGTTTTCGACCCTCTCAATGAAGTGTCCCTGAGCCAGTAAACAGTCAGAGAGCATCATTCACAAAACGGTGATCTCCGCTCGTCTGCAGGGACTATATATAAACGAATGTGGCATTCTTAACGATTGGGTTGGTGAAGCCAAATTTTAGTGCACACACACAGATACACAGAGCTGTTTCTCTCTCCATCTCTGGCGCTCTCTCTCGCACACACATACACACCACACACATAAAACGGCATAGAGAGGCTGCTGTAGCGCTGAACCTCGAGAACAACGGCGGTAGTGTGGGGCCGTCTCTCGGTGGCTGGACTTCATGACGACTGCCTGTTACCGGAGGTCGCCGGTGCCGCTGTTCTGAAACTCTGACCTACCTGCTCGGGATGACCTACCAGTAGTCATGTTTAAAAATACAATATCTCGTCAGGCAGAAAATAACCTGTTGGGATGTATTACCTGCATAATGCCAAGCAGAATGTGCTGTCATGCAGAAAATACAGATCAGCATGTCAACACGGGTGGCTTATCTTGTTTATCTGGAGTAAGCCGCAACCCTAAAACAAAACTGTTTCGAGATGCTAATGTCTATATTGTGGCACGAGTGCAGGGAAGCTGTGGCATGTGCTGCAAAAGTCAGGGGAAAATCCCACTACAGAGAGAGAAGGACCTGCAGCATTATTAACCTGTGAACATATAAACCAAGTTACACACAGCAGAGTAAACTCACACTGATAGACAACTGAACACAAGCCATACGCCCCACAGTGTGCATAGTGTTTGATGGGATGTTTAAGACACCACACATACACAGGCTGTAAATTATGGGGGTTTGGGTGTCTGACCTCACTAATTAAGGCTTCACTGTTGACAAAAAAAGTATCCTGAAATAGTTTACCGGTCCTACCTGGTCTCCCAGTCTGGTCTTTTATCATTTTTATTCAATATATTAGCCCAACCAAGCTCGGGGACCAGCTAAGACCATATTAGGCTGGTTCGGTTTAAGCTGTTTTTGTTGAAAGAAAGTGTAAGCATATACAGCATGCGCGTTTATGCACATACTTGCATGTATAAATGTTTACTAACAACGTTTCAGTAAACAAAAAAGTTAGATTACAAGTTAGTCAGAATGCACTTCTGAATAAATCTCCTTAAGAGGTAACCATGGCAACAGTATGCTGCTCGAGTGCATCTCCGAAACGACAGCCCGGTCATTACTTATCATTTATTAAACAAGGTACGTGACGAAAAAAAAAAAAAGTTTTAATTTCACTCACCAAAATTTCGCCCCTATTAAAGTTACTGAATAAAAAGCACGCTGGCCATACAAGTACACTAACAGACCCTCGCGCCGAGCGGGGAAACGACGGCTGTGCGTTATTTACAGACAAACCGTGCGGGCTTACCGTGTCCTTGCGATGGATTGCCGCTGGGCTTTTTGTCCGGTGCCTTCGCACACACGCCCCGTCCCTCCAGCAGAGCCTGCAGAGGTTTTCTCTCCCCGGGGCGATGTTGACAGCTCAGCCCGGTACCGCAGCGCCCTGTGTACACTCCGCACGCCTGGCCCTCGGTCAGCGCGCAAGTCATGCAGCACCCGCAGCCCGGCTCCTTCACCTGCTCGGCGCAGTCCCAGGGCAGCGGTTTACACAGCACCATCGAAACGTCGTCGCATGGCTCGCAGCGGACCACCGGGCTGACGCTAGCAGCCGGCCGGGCGAAGGCTGCGAGCAGCGCGGTCAGGCAGAGCGCACACAGTCCCGTCATGGAGCCGAAGCACTGGAGGGGGTAGATGCGTGGAGAAACGGCGCGTCAGATCACCTCACCTGGATATATGATTACGCTAAAGCCCGAGCTCTCAACATACGCCTTGGGAAAGTAGCGGCGCTTTGGCTTATGCTGCTGTCACGTCGGTTTGACTAGACTGTGAACGAAGCGGCTGGGTCTCTCCATCTGTAAGTGAGTTTAAGTGGAACTTCAGGTTTTATACAGGCAGGAAAAGCACTGGCACTTAGTCACTCCCCCCGGGTTTATGAATTATGTAGTCACCGGTCTCGGTCTTAAGGGACCGCGCGCATCCTTAATGAAATCATTCAAGAGATGTGGGAGGAAAACGGGCTTTTAGACCGCTCATTATTGTCATTTATGGGATTTGGAAAGCTGAAAAAGCAGCAGGTTAACACCTGTTGAGATAATGTAACCAACATCCAAAATACTGTGAACTTACGTAAGCTAATACAAATAAGCACATTCAACTGTTTGGATGCCCCAATAATAATAATAATAATAATAATAAAAAACAGCATTAAATATGTGTCCTGGTCAACTGTTACAGCAATCGCTGAAGAAAGAATACAGTTTCACTAATGAACAAAAGAGTTACAATTCAATAAGCCTATGTGACCCTGGACCACAAAACCAGTTCAATGTCTTTCAAAATATTACATATCCAAATCTAAATATGAATTATCCTAAATCTAAATATTGAGAAAATTGTCTTTAAAGTTCTTAGCGATGCACGTAACTAATCAAAAAATACGTTTTGACATATTTACAGTAGGGAATGTACAAAATATTGTCGTGGATCATCATTTTTACATAAAAGCTTAAAAGAAAAATTAATAATTTTGGCCCATGCAGTGTGTTGTTGGTTATTGCAACAATCTATATACTTACGACTGGTTTTGTGGTCCAGAATAGTCAGGACTGCACTATATTTAATTCTTCACTAGAACGAAAAAAGGGGAGGTGAAGGGATAGAAGTAGCCTAGTACAGTGTGTTCAGTGGACTTTACTGTTGTTTAACAACAAAACATCTTTATGAAAAGAAACACTGTAAAACAATTAGAAAGTTGTGTGTTGCAAAAATTACGTGATCTAAACCCTTCATACAGTGTGTGCCATTGAAAAGACTGTAAGCCAATCCCTCACAGCCTCATTTCATCCGTGTTAAATTCAATATGGCGTCTAACCTGACTATATAGGGTCTGTTGGATACACCCATCCATCTATTCTTGAAACCACTTGTCCTGTTTAGGGTCATGGTATATTCAATACAGACAAAGAGAAAACTGTTAACAATGGAACAATAGAAACATCAGCTTAAATTTTAGGGAAGAAACAAAATGTGCACAAATGAAGGAAATTGACTGTATATATTTCCAAAATATAATAACACACTCATTTTAAACTTATGATCTAAGAAATCGTTTTAGACTTGCATCAAAATATACAAATGGCACAAAAATTACAACGGAAGCCTAATGCAATGATCTCAGTGACTTATATTAAGGTGTGTTCTAATCCAAACACACAAAACACTACAAAGAACGGCCCAGACAGTGAATATTAGAGGAACTCTCTGAACACCGCAGAATAATGTGGAAAATGCACTTTGGGTGGTCAGGCATTAGCGGTCTCATGACACCTGCTGTACCAAGATCAGCCCATTCATCCATACAGAATCTTCACTGACCATTTGCAACTTTTCAGCATCCATTCATCCATCCAACTAGCAACCTTGACCCCCCTGGCCTGTGGGAGAAAAAAATGTTCGCCCGTGAATTTTCACGACGGGCCTGCATCCTTTCCCTTGTTCAGTCTATCTCTCCCTCTCACTGGGTGGTAAGAGATGATTAGAGTGTGGGTTGGATGTTGGATTGTGCTGCTTCAGCGCTGAACACCCCTCCTGCCTCTGCTCTGTAATAACACAAAGTCTGTACAGGCTGTACAGCTCGGTGGCTCCAGCTTTGGGAAAATAAAGGCCTACAGGCCTGCCTGCAGACCCCAGTGTTGAGACTGGCCCACTGAAAACAAGCAGAGGGGGTAAGGAAATACCCCCCAGCACACACAGCCCCACTAACAGCACCCTCTGCTACTAAGATTAGTTTTCTTATGACTCTGCATATTTCTCCCTCGCTCTCCTGCTCTTGATGTCTTATTGTCTGTCTGTCTGTATACCTCAGGAATTCCTTCCGTTTAGAGAAGCGGCACGTGAGGGCTCTCCTCTGGAGCATTTTGGGAATGGAATGCACGGCGCCTGCCTAGTGTTTCTGCAAAGGACCACAGACACCGAAAATCAAACTACGCCCCAATCAAGGCGTAATCATGATAAGATAGCGATTGATGGTGCCATCTATGACTGGGTTATTGACTTGGATCGTATCGACGATTCCTTATCAGTGCAAGCCAGTAAACGTCTAACTTCTCAAAATCATTGGATCGCGTTTAGAAGCGCCGGTGTGTGCGCGCGAGTCTCGGGTGTTTATTTCTGTGAATATTATTGCAGCTGGACGAATGTTTATTGAAAACGCTACGCTCCAAAGGACGGACGCCAAACTGCGGGCCTACATTTTTAAGCGTCTCTTAGTCTTAATATCCTCTATAATCTATCCGAATCTCGCACTTTTTATTTGAGTGTCAGCACGTCTCCAACACCCTGTCTCTCATTCGCATTCCTCTGGCTGATCTCAGAGCTGGATGGTAAATCATTAATTGTCCTTCCTGCTCTGCTGTGTGTCACATATGACAGCCGTTACTGTGACACTCATTTAATACCGGGTTTTAACGGTGGTTTCTGGAGTGGGATGGAGGGAATGAGAGACGTGGGTGGAGGAGTTGATTTATTTGTTTCTTTCCTCCCAGGGAGTTTTATAGAAAACAACACATCCCTGATGGCATTGCCACTTTAAGTTATGAATCACACACAAATATGCATTAAACGCTTACATCGCATGGTTTATCGCTGGCATTGAGGTTTTCCCTCACATTACACACATCGACTGAAATGTTTTTGTCTCGCAAGCATACGTGCAGTGCATCCCTTGCTAAGGGTTTGATTTGTTCTAACCGAGAGACGTTTTAAACTCTCTAGATGCACAAGTAGACACATGCACAGAAATTCCTAATTACTTAAAAACTGTCTATGCCTTTTTCTGTCGTGCACATGTTCCCCTTCGTGTAACAGCTGGGAAGCAAATTCTCTGAAAGTATTCGAATTTCATTTATTTTAGGATGCCATGTGTTTCTAATAAGTTTTGATTTGGCTTCATCCGTCATGTTGTGACACAAAGAAATCGTAAAAAAAAAGATTTACAACGCTTTGGTTTAAAAATTCAAACGGCATTTTACTCATTTCCTCAATTACGCATCAAAAATTCGCCTCAGACACCTGCACATCTGCCAGCCAAACAAATGTTTCTGCAGATGTCAGATGCCAATCACACAAAGTGCTAAATCTTACTTAAAGAGCTGTTAAAGCCTACAGCTGAAAGATGAGAAAAGATAAGAAATCATATTTATGTCATTACTTTCATGACAATTTTCACCAGTCTTTTCTTTCTTACTTTTAAACTATAATATGCTTTATTTAAATGAATTAAAATGCTTAAACCATACACTAGAGCTTAAAAAATAAGTACACAGTACAGTAAGAAAAAAAAACATTTTAAATGATTTTAAATGTAAAATTAAACATCTTGTGGTTCAAAAATGTCAACTAAAAACACACACCGCCTAGATCTGCAGTCGTTCAAGCCAGAACGAATCTGCCAAGAATAAACAACTCATTCTAAACAGCACCTAAGAAACTGGTAGTTTAAGTTATAAAGGCATATAAAATATAAATACGGCATAGAAACATACAATACTTATATTGTACATTCAATAGTTGTTTTGCATTGCACAAGGCCAAATCTACGACCATGTCTCTCACTCACTCCGAGCCAAGAAAGCGTTCAATGTGAGGCCTCTGTGCCCATTTGCAGGCTAAAAATGTAAACAACATTATCAGATAAATGGCCTCATTGAATCTAAACTCACGAAGACATTATTTTTCAGATCTGGCTCAAACAAACTCATTGCCTGTGAAGAACAACATCATCTTTCCATGGAACATTTCCCAAAGCCTCTCCAGATTTCGATAGCAACTGTAATTCAACCAGGAAGGAAACCAAATGCGCACTGCGCTCACAGGCCAGAACTGAATATGTCCTGAATGTTTCTGTGCTCTGTTCTTCTGTTGTCCCTCGCTCTCTTCAGGAACGAATAATTACAGTCACAGCATGTGACTTAACAGCGCAGAGATCAAATTCCACCGTGTTATAATCACTTGCTGTTCGGCTATTGCAGCAGCAGCAAAAAAAGAAAAAAAAAAAAGAGCGAAGGTAATGGGTGGGGGGTAGCAGAAAAGATTTGCCTTTGCTAGGCTGCAGAGCGAGATCAGAATGGAAATGGAGGGAGCTCAGACCGATTTAGAGAAAGCAGGCGTGACGCACAGGTGGTTTGTCACTGTGAGAAATATCAGAAGCGAAACAGGCTGAACATAATCATTTTGTGTTTTTGCGATAAGCTCTCTGAGCGTCACTCTATTTTTGGAAAAGCTTTTCCGTGAGACCAATTCTGAAGATGGAAATAGTGAGCGCACAGTAGAGCGTATAAAGCTGAAGGAATGTGTGAGATCCGAGCATGACTTCGCACTGCATGGTTTGAGTGTGAGCCAAAACAGATGGAACAGACCCAATAAAGGTTTAGCCCAACACTGTCCCCATTCACCACATGCTCTCTCTTAGACACACACACACATACACCTTGCAAGCGCTAAGTTCACTATGGCTCTAGCTGCCTCGTTGACTACTGCCTACATAGGCAGTTGCCTTCTAAGGCAGCATCAAAACGGTCACGGAACCTCATAAGTGTCCGATTTGGAACTCTACCAAGGCAGCATAACACAAATAGCACTTGCAGAAGAGATTCCATCTAGCATGTAACTAAACTAAAAGCACACAAGTCTAATAAGCATACAATCGCGTAGCACACAGATATTGGCTATTACCAAAATTATTTGTTCTTTCCGTCATTGAAGGAACCATTTTTTTTACGACTGAATCAACATTTCTCTAGCCTTGACCACCATCTTGGTAAAACAACTCACATGGGAAGTGCATCTACAAGGTTTGAAATGAAGCTAACACCACACTACTCTATTAAAGTATGTGTAAAGGCCATTCAGAGAACCGTTAACGTTATAAATGTTAAACATATTGCTGAAAACACTTTACAAAGACTGAACCCGCTGAAACGGTTACACAGCTTTTCACCATTTTTATGTCCAGGACTTTTTGGGTCGGTCTTATTCTCAGAACGTCTCTTGATTTCTGAGGTACGTGGCTGACGCGGAGGGTATCTGTACGTGTGCGTGAGTATTGTTTGGCAGCGATGTTATGCTAGAGCAGTGTAAATAACACTCCCACGCCAGTCACTTTTATCCCCTGCCAGGTTCGTTTGGAGGAAACAAAGTTTAGCTCCCTAACTCACTCTCCACGATGACAGAAGCGACAGTCTCTAGCACTTACAGGCTGACAGCCAGCCAATCATGACAGGAATGTGAAGGGAGGAAGAGTTTGGGGTCGCACATTAGCTATGGGACACTGGAGTCTGCAAATGCACTTGAGAAGAAGCGTGCCAACGCAGTCTCCAGGATGTCCTTAAGTCCAAGTAGCTGGGGTGGTGAGCAGGAAAAAGCCACCTCAGCAAGATCTGCAAATTCTTCTCTTGTACTTGTAGAGGCAAGCAGTGGGATGAAGCATGAAGTGCTTAGGAGTGAAACGTGTGGTGAAAAGTCACTAATAAGTTGAAATGGAATTTTAGTACAAACACAAATTGAAGTAGAACGCGGTACGCATATTGACTGTAGCCAAAATCACATACTTTCCTACTATATAGAAGACAAAAACCGTATGTGAATAGCGTATCGGTCTAAATCATAGTATTTAATTCATAGCGAATATCTGTGTAATTGCAACACGTTGGACGTGAAAAGCTGGCTTGATAATAGAAATGAGTGCATATCTATTTACGTAAGACAGATGGCTCAGGTTTTCTACTAGGTTCTAGGTATGAAGTAATCTGGCATCTTAATTTTTTTTTTCTATAGCAAGCTCTATAAATGGAAACCAGTTCGTTCTGCTCTTTAACTCGCCAGCTTTTGTTTGCTTTTATTTTATTTTTCCTTCTTGCCACTCCATAAAACATATTTTTCCAAGTCGCCATCCCAGCCTGGTATTTTTGTTGCTGTTTTCTTGGACGGAGAATGATTGTGTTTCACTTTGGAGGGCATTCACCCTTTCCCAGGGTTTCCCATTTATGGTTAAAGTCACACCATGAATGTGTATCACCTCTCTCTACTGTAAAACCAAAAATCAGAGTTTATGCGGTGTGAATTTGGCCATTTGTGTGCTCTAGTGTCGTTAGTGGTTTTTGTTATGGGTTTTCGAAACCCCTAGCCTTAAGTACTAAACTTTGCCTTGCAACTTGCAATAGTGCGGTTTGTTTGAAAAAGGTGCGCTATTACCTTCTCTTGAGATCGGGCTTAAAAGGGATGCCAAAACACACAATCATTTAGAGACAAAAAAATCTAGTTGGTTACTGTAATTCAATTATAATGCAACTTTATAAGGCCTGTTAAAGTTCGGACAGCTGCGTAACTCAAACCATTGCCTACTTGTTCTCAGAGAGCAGCTGCTTTTCAGGAACAAACTGGAACAATGCCTGTCAATAAATCTATGGCAGGGGTTCATCCATGAGGGATGCTGTGGGTTAGTGTGTAAAGGGTTTCTTGGGAAACATCTGGAGCCGAATTCCATGAAACACTCAAATGAGGTTTTGGCCATTTCGGAGTCAGCGGGAAGCACATCCCTTAACCTTTTATCTTAGAGAGCAAAACAGAGGGAGGAGAGAGAGATGCAGATGTGGGTACAATGAAAGAGCGCGAGATGGTAAAAACAAATGCGAAGGGAGGAGGATGTGATCTGAAAGGGGCATCTTGTGGTAATGGTGGGCATAAAATAAATTCAATGCAAAAAAAATGAACGCTTTTTATGAAGTGTGAAATCGAGCGAATATGCGATTCGTAATTCAACACCAGTATATGCTGCATTCTTGACCACAAGGGGCGCTATCGGCGGCATTCATTGTACATCATAATGTTTCTTTGTTTAAAATGTTCAAAATGTTTAGCCTGTGCCTTGCTATGAGTTTGGTCAAACATGCTCAGCAAGACCCCTGGACCGAAGAGCTTTCAACACATGACCAGACGGTGCAAACAGTCACGCTCTGCCCAAAAACAAACAACACCCAATGGAATTACACACACTTATATGAGCAAACACACAAATTCACACATGCCAGTGTGCATACAGTCCCATTCAAAAGTTTCGTTTTTTTTCTTTTTTGGAAAGAAATTAATACTTTTTTATTTAGAGAGGATGCTTTAAACTGATCGTAAGCGACAGTTAAGGCATTTGCAATGTGTATAAGTTTATATGTATAAGTAAAATAAAACAAAAAAAAAAACTGTTCTTTAAATATTTTTTACCTGTAAAAAAAAAGTGCATCACAGTTTCCACACAAGTATAAATCAGCACAAATGCATTCTACGATTTTAACAAATGTTTCTTAAGAATCAAGTCAGCATACTGGAATAAATTCTGAAGGATCGTGTGAACACTGAAGACTGGTGTAATGATGCTGAAAATTTAACTTTGCTTCACAGGAATAAATAAAATATTTTATATACATTTGAATATATATTACATGTGATTATATTTAAATATACTACAATTGCAATCATTTTTCACAGTATTACTGTATTTTTTGAGCAAATAAATGAAGCCTCTGTGACATCTGAATGTAAGTGTACGTTACAAGTGTCATCTGTTCTAGAAACACATTTGTTTTACAGCAAATGTTTCTGAAATCATTCATTTTGCTATATTTGAACTATTTAATAAAAACAGATTTTACACTGTAAAGACTTCACCGGCCACTACTAATAGTATTGGTCATTATCAAAACAAACCTCTTTAGCATTAAGCAAAGTCCTGGCCACTCGGTTGTTTATTTATGTATATGTTGTGTTGATGAACAAACAAACGCTCATTCAAGCCACACCACTAATAAAACCAATAAAACCCCAACAGTGATGTAATAATCACAACACATCCAGTGACATTACTAATCACGGGATGCTAATAGCTAGCAAAACGTGAAAAGAATAGTCTAGATTTAATGATTTAAAGATGAACTGAAGACCAAAAACCAACTAAAAAAGAAAATCAAATGCCCACTTTTCACCCACATTCATGCTCTGCCACATCTGAAATATTTAGCTAATGTTTAAACCAAGCAGAAAACTTGTTCCATATGCATGGAATATACATAATCTGCTGTCTTCATTAGTTAGTGCAGACATTTCTGGAATTGATTATTAACATCATACATGTATCCCAATACATACATGAGTGAAAAGATTCTGACTGTTGGGATGTTATGGGGGCCGGTTCCTGGAAAAGCAGGTTCAATTCTCATAGAATGCTCAGTACATTAAGATTTCCAGGACATACTGTTCTGTCGTGAACTATAACAATGATCCTCATCAAAAGATGAGCTCTGTGTTTTCTGTGGGAAATACAAGAAACAGAAGCACAGCTCAAATGTTTATCAGCTCGAAATTATTCACTGGGAAAAACTGCATTTGTTTGTTTGTTTATGTATTTGATTGATCGGTAAGTAGACAATTCCTCAGATTATCAGAAACTTGTTCGAAAATTTCATTTATTTAGTATTCACTTAGAAAGTAAGTTGGTTGGTAGTACTTAGTTCGCACACCCTAAAACAAGTTTAATGTGTTCCTAGTTTAACATATTCGTAAAGTAATCCTTGAAATCAGAGGAAATGACGGATGAATGACACTGATGCAGCCACAAGCACTTCTACTAAACTACACTTCTCAAAAAACTACAAACTTGTTCTTTAAATCTGATTGGTTCATCACAACGCTGCTGCACATGTCTGAACATGTTGCACTTCGTAAAATCAGGTTCTGCTAGTTAGTTCATAGTTTGTTAGACAGTATTAATTATTATTGATTATTAGAAAATTATTAGAATTTTTTTTTTTTTCGTATTTGTTTAGTTAGTTTACAGCTTGTCGGTCGGTTAAAAGATCCACAGATTATCAGAAAATGTATTTCTTTATTTTAAACCTAATTATTTAGTTCAGCTTGTTAGTTTAGTAAAAGTTCCGCAGATAATCCATTCTGTGGATTCTCGAAACCTCAAATCTGACCAAAAACGAGAGAGAGAGAGAGAGAGAGAGAGAGAGAAGATACTGCAAAAAGCAACAAAAAATATACTGTAATTCTAGAGTGTACATTTAAGGCATATGAATACAGTCTAGTAACGCCAATGACTTCGTCACTATTCACCTCATAGGCACCCTATTCATCTCCTTGACAAGTCTACATTTTGGAACTGGAGTGTTTAAGCTTCACATAAATCTCAGGGAAACGCTGACTCGTCACTGTGCTGCGTGCGTGTATGACAAATTTGGCTCTGACATTTAGATTTTATCAGTATTGGATCAGCACTTGCTAAATTCTTTATAATTATGCGTAACCATCAACTGTTATTTCTGAAATCAAAACAATTTGGCCGCAATAAAAGGAGCTAAATGCAAACACACAAATGAATGGCTGTGGAAAGCTGGATCTAATGATCGAGTAAAGAAAGACGTCTCATCTGGGGGCAATAAAAGCTTGATTACTTTTTATTGGATTTACTTTTTTTTTTTATTAAAAGCATTCCGCTAGAAATACTTCTTACACGTGATATAGATCATCAAGAAGAATTATGTATGGAGGAATGGGGGAATATCTACAGCGTGATTCATTAGAATGTAGAAATATGTGGCTATATAGAGAACGCATTCTTCCTAAATCCATAATATCAGCACAAAAAGCGCTTAAAAAAAAAAATCTGTTAACTTTGTGGCCAGCCAGTGTGTTTGACCTAATGAAGTTACCCGAGGTGTGAGGGGACGCAGTCGCGCAGCAGGTGGTCAGGGTCGTGCAGTTCAGTGCTCTGCATCATGTACCCTCACTGACCTTATTTTTCGTTCTGTTTTTCAGCATGCAAATATTTCACACTCTCGGTTAAACCTGAATTTATTAACTCTAAGCAAATACTAAACATGATTAATGGACGTGCACACAAGCAGTCATGCACGCACATGCTAGTCCACATTTAGCAAATCTTAGAATTAAAGCGATCGTTCACCCAAAACTGACAACAAGCATTAGTTGCGGGTCAAATCATTCCAAGCCTGACTGTCTTTCTTCCCGTGAAACTCAAAAGAAGTTGTTTTGAAAAATGTTCACGACGCTCTTTCTGAAACACTTCCATTGAAATGTTTAAAGGGCTCGTCGGATGCCCATTTTACCCAAGTGGATATGATTCTTTCCGGTCTTAATGGAAAGTCTTTAACATACTTTGGTTGAAATTTCTCAACGGTAGTGTAAAAAACACCTTCTTTACCCTCTATTTTCATCAAGCTATTCTAGTCCATGTTGCTTTAAATGCTAATGAGCTTTGCTCACCCGTCTCTCTCTTCTATGGAGTGGTGAGCAGAGCAGCACTTCAACCACGAAACTCTCCAGCACATTATTAGGAAAGGCGATTTGCAAAGATTTGTAAAACCCTTATAACTGGATCACGAATGATTCGTGCAAAAATAGATGTATTTCTGTAGATCGAGATCAGCACATTCCTTTCAAAATGAAAGTAACATTTATCTTTTGTGTCTTCAGTGGTTCAGATGTTGGGAGTAAATGATGACTGCTATTTACATCCAACAACACAACACGACACAATGGTGGACTGATGAAAGCTCACCCCACTGGCTGGTCTAAGGTAAGACGACCTTGTCAATCATTTATTGTGGGAGTGGCCTATGCAGAAGCATGTCATTCTGCCAGGAATCTCAGAACTACATGATTTAGTAGATATAGATAAATAGGGATTAAAGGGGTTGATTTTTTTTATCATTTTAGGATGGATGTGCATACACATTTCCAAAAAACACATTTATGTTGAAATAACTTGGAAAGTGAATTTGGCATCCAATGACCCCTAATATACACCATGCATTTTACAGTGAATATACAGTTGCTACTCCAATACAGGCATGATCGAGACAATGCATGGTATGGGTATTTTCTGGGTAATATATATGGATGATGCAGTGCGGACTGACATATCATTTATTACAGTAGCCTATCGAAACTTTAAAATGTTCTGCCATGTCTGTGATAAAAATGTTAAAGAAAATTTAGCATACAAGCAAGTCATAAAATTGCCATATGGAATATAGCAACAAATAGTATAGAATACAATTCCTACTACACCCCCCAGACCCCTTCTCTGTATTACAGGTAGATGCTCAGAACAAGCCATTCGTACAAGGTATAAAATGTGATGTCACATTTTACAAGCCCCGCCCACGGCTGATAACGGACACAGTCACACTGTATCGACCCTGAGCACACAATCCGCTATTTTTATCTGGAGATTATTTTGTATAGAGCATTTCAATTCAAGTAAGAAATATCCTGTTAATAAAGCCATAGTTTCATATTTTCAGTTGATGGGAAGGATTGTGACCCCGAAGACCGGAGTAATGATGCTGAAAATTCAGCTTTGCTAAATAAATAAGTTTTATATTTAAATAGAAATAGAATTGAATAGAATTTAAAATAGAAAACAATTGTTTAAAATTGTTAATATATTTAATATATATATATATATATATATATATATATATATATATATATATATATATATATATATATATATATATATATATATATATATATATATATATATATATACAAATGACTTTATTTTTTTATCTTTTATCTTAAACCAGAAGTTTTAATAAAACTTCTGAATGGTAGTGTTCATTTTTTCCGCAAATTAAAAAAAAAAATAATAATACATACAATAAAAGCTTTGTGTGAGGAAAAGACTGTAACTGAAAATGTGAATAAAGATTAAAAGTCCTTCACATTTGCATTGTTTTAGTTGCCATTCATTTTTTTTGTGTGTGATTGCTTTTGCGCTCCACAAGACTGAATAAATATCATTTTCGGTTGAAGTTCTTTTTTTAAGACCACTCAGAGCTGATAATATTCACAGCGTGGACAAGACTTAAAAGAGAAAAGGGAAGGTGAGAAATCCCACACAGAACCACTACATTAGGGGTTCATGAAGAGTTTCACACGACTGCACAACTATAGTCCAGTAACGCCGCTTTAAAATCAACATCCTTGCAAAAATCCAGTATCTAAGAAGTGCATATGTAAGCCATTGAGTTAATAGCATGTATGTGCGTCCGTGTGTCTATTAAAAATGGCAGGGTGTGTATCTGAGGGCAAGTATCTGCGTACGAGTGGAAGAGACCGAGCCTGTGGTGTGTGTAGAGTTAAGCGAGCGTGGGTGTGCACGTCTGGGTCTGGTTTGGGCTTTTCTGAAGCGATTTGTAATGATATGCTGCTCTGTCTGTACAACGTGTATTTGTGCCCCAGTGAGACATACAGAACATACTCTCATTAAGTTAAAAGGACGGCGTCCAACCACAACGACTTTAGGGCAAACGCACACACACATACGCCGGTGCACTGGCCAGCACAAATTCAAATGGGATTGCCGGCACAGACACACAAACACACATATTGCCAGTGCCATAAAAAGCAGAGAATTTGGACAAATAACATTTCCACCATCATATTAGGGTTACTTGAAAGAGACTGCAAAGGGCTACGCTACTGACAGAAAAGCTTCTTGGCGAGTTCCAGAAAGCCGCTTTGTGATGGGATTTTCTGTTCGATGAGATTCAAATCAGTTTGATTTTTTTAATGATTCCGATTCGGCTAATAAAACCCATTTAAATAATAATTCAGTTAGCTGGCCAGATGCTGCCGAAATGGATTTTTCTAGATATTATTCGTGCTAATATTGATTATATTGATACGTGTATGTGATGTGTATGTGCTTGTAATTGCGTATGCGATTTTCACACGTCATATGGTGTGACATAGGTCCTGCGGTCCGCGGATATCAGGAGATCGAATCGACCAATCAGAGGGACTTGAATAAAACGGATGCAATCTGTCAGTCAGCCCACTGTGGCGAAAGTAATCGTAACCCTCCTCCCCCATAGCTGTGATGCTACAGGGTTAAATAATTGTGTGCTCACACACGCACACACATTCACACACACAGCTTTTCGCCCTGTTATATGCAGTCGTCCTTTCTTTTTTCAGAATGACATAGTAAGACTTGATATTTATTACTCTGATTCTAAAATTAAATAATAATAGTGATAAACTGAAATGTTTTCATTGTCATTGTGTGAGATGACTATTTATTCTTTACAAACACACACACACACACACACACACACACACACACATATATATATATATATATATATATATATATATATATATATATATATATACATATACACATACACATATTTAGCATAACACAATTAATAAGTAATTTGTGAAACATTAGTACTAGATGGATTTTTAAATTGTAAGACTTAAGGTATGAACTAATATTTTGTCTCAGTATAATATGCTGAGACAGCTGTAAGATAATTATTTGTAGGCTGATTGTTCCAACCAATGGCGTAAATGTAGAGGCGGGACTATCTGTTTGTTGACCAATTGAAAATGGTGTGAGTGTTTTGGGAAACTGATTTACACAACACTTCACTGTCAGTGAAGCAAATGATATCTTAAACACTATATTAAACAGAAATTAGAATTCTGCTGATTTTAATCTGTCAGTTTACCACATCGCATAAAATAAATGCTGGCAGATGCGGTATGCACATTTAAAATGTCTGGAAAATGAGGGAAAAATCTTGATCAGTCTTCTTATTTAAACAGATATTGACAAAAATTCGGCAAAATCAAACTCCAATTAGCAATAGCAAGTAAAAAAAAGGTTAAGGTGCGTTCACGCGGAGTCAGAATTACTGTAATTATGTGATTCTGTAAAAGACATTCATGTTGTAGAACTCGTAATTACAACTTGTAAACTAATTTCGGAGAGCTCTGTACCGATGGACTTCTGCAAACGTCATGTGGAAACACTTGTAATGGCGTCAGTTTCAGCAGTAAGATGTGGTTAAGCAGCTATTTTGTAATATTTTTGTGTATAATTCCTATAATTGATAATGAATGGTCTTTTGCATATATTCGGACTCTTAAGTGATCATAGTGCAATGCCATATCGTGCGAGCTATCAAGCAAATCTAAAGTTACACACAAAGTGATGACAACATTCAAAAGCAGTTTTAAAATGACGACGCTTATTCAAATTGTTTTGATATTCAATATTTGATATTGATATTGAATATTCAGAAAAATATGCAAAATTAGGCTGCGTTGATCAAAACTTTGGACATGCAAATTTGTGTGAAAAGGAATAGTCTCACAGAAATGTAGGTAGTGGCATGTATTTTCCAACGAGCCTAAACGACTTGCACCAGTTAACACACAATAATCACTATCATGTCACATACTTTCAAAATCATTTAAATGACATTCGATATAGTGTGGGGTGAGATCAGAGCACTGTTTAGTTCAGTTATCCAATCGCATGATCTGTTGAGGCAAAGTCACAATGCTTTTTTCGATTCCCATTGAGATTTTTTTTTAGAAAATGTGTTTTTATTGTAGCGTTTGTGATTCTTATAGGATAAAAGTTTAATTTGAACTTTTTTTATGCACATGTTTTGAATTTGTCCACACATTTAAGTATTCCTTACATATGAACAGATTTCTGAATATCCAAAGGAATGTGTGAATTGAAAAAAAAAAAAAGTATGATGGTAAATGCAATGCAAAGCTGCTTTGGGTAAAAGCATCTGCAATATGTACTTTACGTGACTTTTGCAACCTGGTCTTGTAAAAATACGTACCTCTTATTGCACATTTTGCTGCAGAGAAATGTCCACTATATGTGACCCCTGGCACATTTTTAATACGTTGATGCATGTATGTATTGCTGTGGTTCAGAACTGAAATATCTGGGATGTTGCTAAAAGTTAATGCTCTATCAAGTTGGAAATGTGCCCTACACCAAACCCAGGTGGTACGTGTCTCGCTAAAAAGAGCACCGAGGTACGTTTATGCCGTGAGACCATAGGTTTTCTGAAACCAAAAAAATAACAAACGAAGAGACAGTACACACTTATGTAAATACGAAAAAAGTTTTTCTATGCTGTTCCACACAGGCTTGCGCATTTCACTACTGTCCTTCCAAGCGAACAGGTCACAGTGATGCTAACAAGGAATTTGCCCAAAGTGTTTATGCTGGGGTATTACTTGTGTAACAGCTAGAAAGTGTCACAGGAAAAGTGTGTCGGGGTGAGCGTGCGCTATTTTTGAACGTATCATGCCTCTCTTGAGCGTGCAGCGAGTGGCCCTCGTGCTCGATCTGTCCGCAGGGCTGATGCAATTTCCCTCTGCTGTTCGCGAACCCATCCGGCTCTCCAGCGAGAGCTAATGAAGGTGTAATGAACTCGCCTGTTAAGCGTATGCATGGATACACAAAAAACGTGCGTACATGGCCTATGCGTTTCACTACCCATTTGTGGAATGCATTCCGTCCCTGTAAACTATTCGAGGCTGGCGTTAAAGTCACGTCACCGAACGACCAATAAAAGCGAAGACGTCAGACCAGAGATTAAATGCTTCCATCACCTACTTCGTAAGAGGATTTGCTTGTGTACATACAGACACGCATATCTTGAGCGCCCGAGGGAACGTCATCTAGCGTTCGACTGCTGTATGGATGTCATGAAAGTTTGTGTTTGCACATCATTCACCGAACTGGGTAATGAAAGCTTTATTACTCACCCTTGACCTTTGAACTCTAGACACATTCTCCCTCTGACCTCGTTCTCGTGTCGTCACACACATACGCACGCCTAACCTTGACTTTTGTAAATGCTGACTGCAGTAAACTCTGGATATCTGGCCGACAGACAGTGGAGCCGCCACATACTGCAGATGGCTGTTTAAAACAGCGAAATGTCACACAGACCGACCGAGTGTCATGGGACGAACCTTTATAGCGTCTCACTTTACCGTCACTGTATCCAGACGCTCTTCGGCGTGATTTATGATTCACGAGCTTTCGGTATAAAATTATTCTTGCATTGGACTTGGTTAAATAATAACTAAACCGCCTCATGTTTGGATCTAATACAGCTTTCAGGAACACAAGTCATGCATCTGATTGCAACTTTTCTGTTTAAATATGCCAGATGCTGTTATCATTATCATCCCGAGCCTTACATGTTCATTATGTCTGCTTAACTAAATATACGATAGTTACTGAGCAAATGACTTGCATTATTTTATAAGCTGTGTATCGCCGGCGTCACACTGACACGCTCATCAATTTTAATAACTGAATAAACTTATACAAATCAACTCGAGCTGAATTTAATTTGTAAATATACAAGTATGCACTTTGTACACTATTCAAAATCAAATCATTGGAAAATCAAATCACTGCTGGAAATTTAATATATAAATAAATAGTTAAATACATAATGAAATAATTAAATACATAAATGTATGCATAAATAAATATGTGTAATATTTAATAAATAAATGCATTAGTATGTATTTAACAATTTATTTATATACTTTAAAATTTCTTTAATTATTAAATTGAGTAATTTGGCCCTCATATACACACACACACACACACACACACACACACACACGTTTCATTATTTGATATTGCATGGTTCACTTATGGTAATATTAAATGTGGAACTAATAGTTATTGATAGTTATAATGGTGTATTTGCTGCACAGTACTTACAAGTTTCCTGAAGAAAGACAGCAAGGTTGCATGTAGGATAGGCTGTGGAGCTGATGGAGTGCAGAAAAGAAGAAGAGAGGAGACAGAGATACAGAAAGCAGAAGCAC